>NC_090735.1:104516721-104521721 GCF_036898095.1 Palaemon carinicauda
TAGCCATTGAAGCCTTTGAGCTGGAGAGAATTGAGACTTCTTGAAGCTTATCTTGCATTCCCGATGTTCTGGAAACCGGATCACTTCCTTGGATGATCATAGACCAGCCACTTCGGGTGCTGCCCACTCCAGCCTTTCGTCCAGGCACACTGTTGCCTTAATCATTTCTAGGCTTGGTTTTTGCATGACTGTGTCCACTAATCCCGTGAAGATGCTTAGGACTATGTTTAGTCCGACAAGTATCTTTCCTAGGACATACGTTATCCTCTGTAACTTGAATCCTAGGTAGGAGGGGAGGGGGTGACTGACTGGAAGTTGTCAATGGACATCTTTCAGGTCTGACATGACTATGAACACCCCTTCTTGAAATAAGGTCCTTATATTCAGAAGGATTAACATTCTGAACTTGCTGCTTTATATGAACTTGTTGAGTGGCGACAAGTCCAGAATGACTCTTGAGTTTTCTTGAGTCCTTCTCGTGAACACCAAACAGCCTTGCCTGGAATTCGATAGACTCTACTTTCCTTACCGCCTGTATGCTCTAGAGCTCTAAGGTATACTCTTCCAGGAGGGTTTTGGAGTGTAGGAAAAGTTGAGGCAATGATGGTGCAGGCATGCCTACTTCCCATCCTAGTCCCATCTTGAGTAGGCCTTGGACCCATGGATCGAAGGTCCGATGATCCTGAAGGAACCTCCCTCCTACCAGAAGCGTCTGTTTGCTTCGCATGATCAGAAGGTTTACATATACGACCGCTTGCCTGTGGCACCGTGGTCATTGTGACTGTGGGATGTTGTTGAATATCCCGAGGAAAACTACTAGACTTTTTCTTCTTCCTTTTAGGTTAGGAACCCACAACTGCAGAAGAGTTTCTCTTTGAAAGGATGCCCCACTTTTGGAGAAGCCCTATGTTCTCCATGGTGGCCTCCTTAATCGTCTTTCTAACTATCTCCTTTGGAAAGAGGTCTCTACCCCAGATGTTGGAAGATATCAGCTTCCTAGTTTTGTGTTTCACTGTCGCGGCAGCGAATACAATCTCTCTACAGGTTCTCCTAGCCTTCATAAAGGCATAAAGGTCTTTCACTAAGGTGGCCATATGCAGTTTGGCCAAGACCATGAGCATGTCTGGGGTAGTTTGGTGGGTTGAACACAACTCTATGCAGTTCTGTAAGGATAGGGAGGCTGCAAGCCTCTCCTTTGTCTCTTGTTCGTTATACAAAAAGTCCGATAGTTTAGGAAGATTCTCACTAAACTGTCTACTAGCGACATCCGCGTCTAGTCTTCCTACTGAAAAGGTTAAGTGGACTTCCTTCCAATCCTTCTCCTGCCTGGGAAAGGCTAGTGACAGAGGCTTGCACTCCTCGAGTGCAGGACAAGGTCTACCTGCTTCCACTGCCTTAGCAACAGATTTAAATGCTTTCTACGTAAAGGGAATGATATTGAAGCAGGAGCAAGAAAGGAAGGGTGTTTGTTACCTAGTGTGACTACTTTTGACACCGAGTAACCCGCCTTTCTCAGGCTACTTGACAAGATAGCCTGTGCCTTATCATGGTCGAGAACCATGACCTCCTTCAGTTCCGTATCTTTTCTTGACGCTGGTTCATGTCTCAAACGAATGAAGCAATTAGGGAAAGCGTCAAGGCTTGGCACCCATCTTCTCCGAGATGTAGGGTTTGCCGTTTAAAATCGGCATAAGCTCTGAAAACCTTCAGGGATTAGTTTTGGAAGGTCTTGGTCTCTGGGTCGTTTGTATGACCCCTTTTCATCTTGTTTGTGAAAGTTTTCTATTAGACCTTTCATTTGGGCCCATAATTGGTTCATCCCATCTAATAGAGGGGTAGGGGGTGAAGATGTCGATGTCAATGGCTCTAGAGCCGGCACAGACGGAAACAATTCCGACACGACATTCTCCCCCTCTTCCCGTGGGGGCTTCCTGCCCTCCGCCCCAAAGGCTATCTTTCCGCAGGGAGGTGTGAATCGTGCCTGGGGCACCACTATTTCCTTACTTGCTTTCGGGAATAGTAGGTTATGCATCCTATCATTAGGTAGGTATGGTCCCGGAGAGATTTTCTAGAAACCTCTCATCCAATTGCGTAGTTTGTTACGAGCTGCGTCCCTAGACTCTATTGACTTGGGATTCTCGAAACCCTTGGACATTAAGGTCCGACATACATTGCAACTTTGCGGGTTCCAATAATGCAGGGATTTGGAAATAATATTGCAGGGGGCATGAAACCTGCATGTATTATGACCGTAAAAACACTTACTCTTGACATTGCAGAAGACTGCAATACATGTCATCTGGGGTTCCTCCTGTAAAGAAAGGAAAGCAGAATGAGTATACAATTGATTATCCCACTGATAAGCAATATATAAAAGTTATCTTTTAACAAAATTGCCTAGGATAGTAAGCTAGTAAAGGGATAGTGGGAGACACATACCTGTGTATCCCCTGCAAGCAAATGCTGTTACCTCCCCTCAGTATTAACTATAAGGAGATTCCTCTATCAAGGGAACTCCAACAAAGGGGTCTAACCCCTAAGGGTAGAAAAGTGTACAACTTACTGCCCTTTTTTATTCTTCACACTGTGGGGTAAGGATGATTGATTTCTAATCAGAGTATTGAAGGAATTCTATTCTTTCAATATAGGAACGGTACCAGCAGAAGCCCGCACAAGGGTACCCAAGATATGTAAGAGATAACTACTGTATAATCATACTATAGTTTTCTGTTTGCAGTATATACTATATTGCAAATTACTGGCTACTGTATAATTATATATAATGTAGTTCAACCAGTGTGCTGCCTTTGTGGCAAGCATCTGATGGCACGGTCCAGCTTGCATGACGCCAACTGGACTAGGAAAAATAAAAGACATATATTTGTGTATCCTACCCAACCTATTTGCTGTGGCCTCCCTTACAATATTAAATCGTAGAGTTTCCTGATCAGGGAGACTCAAGGATAAGGGTTCTACCCTTTAAGGGTTAGAAGTGTAATACCACCAGCCCTTTAAAATATTTAATATTGTAGGGTAATATCAAAGCTGATTTCTAATCAGAATATTGAAGAAATTCTATTCTTCCAATATAGGATTGGTCTCGGCAAACACCCGGGCAAGCATACCCAAGATATATTGGAAAATAGCTACTAGTATAATATATACAGTAATTTTCCTATCTGCAGTATATCCTATACAATGGAACCTCTACATACGATTGTCTTTACATACGATTGCTCAAACATCCGAAGTAAAATTCCATCAAATTTTTATCTCGACACCCGAAGTAATGCTCCAACATCCGATGTAGATCTTGTTTATGCCGGTAGATGGCAGCACGTAAGAGGGACTCCCTTGAGCGTCGAGTGCTCTGTTCTCTGTTCTTGTGTGTATCGTGTGGTTGTCCTCTGTTTGGTCTGTTATTAACAGTGCTTATTTTCTTCCTTTTCTCACATTTCCTTTTTGATTTTACCTATGATCATGGTGCCTAAGAAGCTAAGTTTCAGTACAGGTAGTGGTGAGAAAAGGAAGAAGGCAATTCTTTCATTAGAATTGAAGCAAGAAATTATAGAAAAACATGAGAGCAGTGTGCATGTGAGTGATATGGCTAAACAATGTGGCCGGAATAGGCCTATGATCTCGACGATCATCAAGCAGAAGGCAGCCATTAAAGCAGATAAACCTTCGAAGGGGATCACCATTATTACAAGACATCGTAGCAATACCCTGGAAGTGATAGAATGCCTTTTGTTGATAGGGATAAAGGACAAAGAGATTGTTGGCAACGATCATTTGTGAGAAGGGCCAGCGTGATGAACAGAAAGAAAGAAAAAAGTGAAACAAAGAAAACCAAGATAGCATTAACAAGCTCTTTTAAAAAAGTCCTCTCTCTTTTTCTGTTTCTCTAAACATAGCATTAACATGTTCTTTAAATAAAATCTCTCTCTCTCTCTCTCTCTCTCTCTCTCTCTCTTGTTCTTCTTCGATGTTATAGTGTTAGAGATGTCTATTATTTTTTTCCAAGAGAGAGAGAGAGAGAGAAAGATTAAACAAAAATGTGTTTAGGGTACATATGATTTTCAACAGCGTCAACGAGTTGAAAAACAATTAAATGTAACTAAGAAAGTAATAACAGCGAATCTGAATTCCTTTATTAACTAAAACAAATATTGATACAAACACACTCGTGTGCGTATGCACAAACACACACACAGGTGCATGAATTGCTACACAGTAAGAGACAGATGGACGGGGAGGAGGTAGAGATGATGACTGCGATAACGTACCGAAACTCGTCACTGAAAGTGATGAAAATTAAAATTCAAAAGAAAAAAAAATTTAAAAAATATGAAATATGAAAATAAAGAAAAAATAAATAAGCTAAGTTAGATTAAAGTTTCCGTAGTGTAAGTTACGGTACGTTATCGCAGTCACCATCCCTACCTCCTCGCCGATTGTGTCTCCTCCTGCGTGTGTGTGTGTTTGCGCATATGCACACGAGAGTGTTTGTATCAATATTTGTTTTAGTTAATAAAGGAATTCAGATTCGCTGATATTGGTTTTTTAGTTACATTTAATTGTCTTTCAACTCGTTGACGCTGTTAAAAATCATATGTACACACATTTTTGTTTAATATCTCTCTCTCTCTCTCTCTCTCTCTCTCTCTCTCTCTCTCAGAAAAAAATAAAAGACGTCTCTAACACCAGCAGTGAAGAAGAACAAGAGAGAGAGAGAGACAGAGAGAGAGAGAGTATTTATTTAAAGAACATGTTAACACCTTGTCTACCTTCTCGCCGATCGTCCATCTCCTCATGGCGTAGCAAATCCTACACCTGCGTTGGCCTGTCTCTAAAATAAAGTGACAATAAAAACAGCTTTTTCTATTTATTTCTTTATAATCATCTTTTTTTACATACTTCTTTCATATTAGGCAGTTATGTTATTGTTATGTGTAATTATATGTAGTAATTTATTAAGGAGTTATTATAGGTTTTTGGGC
>NC_090735.1:104534221-104546721 GCF_036898095.1 Palaemon carinicauda
ATGCTACCAATTGTACTTGATACCCTATAATGTACCAGATCTGGTACACAAGTACCAAAAATGTAACCATGTAGACCTAATCCTGGGTGTCCCATCCTCTTGAACTAAGCAGGCTAGTCTGTAGCGTGTGAGCATTTTTTCGCAGGACAGGAGCGCCGCTCCAGTTCTGCAGGACAAACCGTACGGTCAGTCCTCTGCATGGATGGCCGGCTTAACTAGCGGGTGGGTGGTTAACCCTCGCTAAAAGTCTAATGGCTCATCTTTCAGCTTCACTGAAAGTAATAACCCTATAAATAACTATAGGTATGTATTGTTAGGAAAAATACAGATTACTTCCAGATTTCTCATATTAGCACAATCTATAACAACATAATGCATGAGTCTTTCTTCGATAGTAGGCTAGCTCAAACTGACGCCGTGCATTTGGCTGGAGGCTGTTCAAATTCCGAAAAATTGTTCGAATTCAGAGATATTTTGAACTCAAATTTTTTGGCCGAATATCGAATTGTTCAACTTGTGAGTTGTTTGAGTACCGAGATTCCACTGTTATTAAAACTAATACTTTTCAAATGTTTTATCTATTCATAAGAGCAATTTCATATTAGAGAAAATACAGTATAATACATAAAAGTCTTGGAAATGTTTTGGTAAAGAGTTTGACTGGGTAATTTTCTGTTTGCCTTGTCTCTAATAGAGTTATTACTGTTGTGTGTTTTGAAATACAGTATGTGATTTTCCAATTCTGCTAGCCCGTGGATCAACCAAGGTCTTGCGTAATTGGGGCCTCTACTATACTTCAGTTCCCTAGTTAAAGGTTTGCTACTTGACAAGAAGCTTTCCATCCCAATTAGCTACTCAGGAGGCACATGTAAATTGATGCCATGTTAAAACTAATGAACTTTAATCATATTTTTTCATCATTACCACCCTTTCAGTTTTCACAAACTCCTTACCTGCTAAGTTTATAAACCAAATACACTGATGTAATTGGATGTGTACCTCTTCGAATGGAATTGTTTTTCTATATATTCTGGGTAGTGTGCCTGTGAGTTATAGACTGCAGAATTATGTATATGTAAACTGGTGGGTTATATTAGTAAAATAAGTTTTGTTGTTAAAGATTTTATATTTATGATACTGAAAATTGCAGCAGGTAAAAACTAGAAAATTTTATGGCAATTATGGTATGATAATTTTTCATGTTATGTGCTATTTTTATCTGTTTATCGTTGCTGCACAAATACTGTATATAATCTTATGTGGCCTAACCTTTCATTCAAGATTTCTGGGCTTGATCATGATGGGAGGTTAAATTTGTTTGTACATCCCATAGATAGTTTTTATATGATTATATATAGTTTTTCCTTTATGCCTAGTTTTCTATGGTTGCTCTTTTATAATTTTTCTTTACATGAATATCATCCAAAGATAGGTAATAGAACATGGATTAATGCTGCTTACATTTTGGTAACTTTTATATCTTATCATTTGCTATCAGGTGTATGTCTGCTTATAGGCCAAACTACCTGTATGGCCATTTGAATATGTGATATGGTTTATCATCCATGAACTACATTACTATGTTACATGAAATAGTTCTTTCCCCATTTACAGTACTATTAATTATGACCATTATTATTCAAGTAAAGATTTAATCTGATTGAAATATCTTTAAAACCCTTACATAACTTCTTTTAAGAGGATGTTTTTGTCAATATGAAACCTTATCATATCATTGTAGATAATATGGACATTGTCCACTTGTCTTTTAAAAGGGGGTTTTAATTAACCTTACTCATTACATGATTCGTATTCATTATTTTAGATAATTTAGAGCTGGTGATTAGTTGTTATTGTAAAGAAAAGGAAGAAATATTCTGTTTAATACTTTAAGAACTTTAGGAATATTTCCCTGCTACAGTCATTTTTAATTATCGAAGAAGAGTATCAGTGCAGAATGAAGCTTATTTTTATGTGTTTATTGTTATTTGTCTTCAGTTTAGAAGTGATCTCGTTTGGCAGCCATCCTTTGTCTTCACCTGAACGAAGGCAGCTTACTCCTCTCTCTCTAGAGGATGAAGAACTGTATGAAGTCTTGCAACAAGTTGATGATCTGAATGATGGCACAGGTGAAGACCAAGCCAAGGCATACCATCTTCTAAAAAAAGAATTACAAGCGGTAAGAACATTTCAAGATGTTTTTGCTTAATATTTTAAGGGGTAGAACATATTACTGGATACTTTAGATAAGATTTGAGAGTCAATATTTGAAAAAGAAAAAATCTTGTTTTTATTATTGCAGTGTGAATTTTGGCTTATTTTATTTGAAAATTTAGGTGATTTCATCATTGCTTTATAACCTTCAATGTTAAGGAAAAAGCGCACTCCCTCTGATCAATTGTTTGTAAAAAAGAATCTGCCAAAAATACCACTTTCTTCACATACCCTTTAATCAAGTATTACCTGAACAGCCACCTTGGAAGCAAAACAAAAATATGTAATTTACCAGGTGAAATTGTTCAACTACAGGACTGGAGGATGCAAAAAAAATTGGGTTTGTTCCTACACAGAATACAAACCTTATGTTCTTTACATATGAGAAGAAATCAGAGCAAGCTGGCATACAGGTATAAAACTTTTAACGAGGTGTAATGGTTGTTATTATTATTATTATTATTATTGTTATTACTTGCTAAGCTACAACAAACTGGAAAAGTAGGTTGCTATAAGCCCAGGGGCTCCAACGGGGAAAATTGCTCAGTGAGAATAGGAAACAAAGAAAAATAAAATATTTTAAGAAGAGCAACGAGATTAAAATAAATATATCCTATATAAACTGTAAAAACTTTAACAAAATAAGAGGAAGAGAAATAAGATAGAATAGTATGCCCGAGTGTACCCACAAGCAAGAGAACTCAAACCCAGGATAATGGAAGACCATGGTACAGAGGCTATGGCACTATTCAAGGTAAGAGAACAATGGTTTGATTTTGGAGTGTCCTTCTCCTAGAAGAGCTGCTTACCATAGCTAAAGAGTCTCTTCTACCGTTACAAAGAGAAAAGTAGCCACTGAACAATTACAGTGCAGTATGAAGAATTGTTTGGTTATCTGCATTGTCAGGTGTATGAGGACAAAAGAGGATGTGTAAGGAATAGGCCAGACTATTCAATGTATGTGTTAGGCAAAGGGAAAATGAACCGTAACCAGAGAGAAGGATCTGGCCAGTCAAAAGACCCCATAACTCTCTAGCGGTAGTATCTCAATGGGTGGCTAGTGCAGGACAGCAAACCCCCCCCCCCCCACTCACTCATACCTTCTTCACTTTGATCTCAGCCGTGGTTGAAGACAGATGTTTCTTTCCATGTTCACTGGCTCTGGCAAAAGGAAATTTCTACTCTTGATTTTGTTCCCTGTATGACACATTAGCATCTTGGGGATGTTGTCCTTGAGTTGGAGTCTTGATTAATATCATGGTTCCATTAACTCTTTAGGTTTGCTAAAGGTGAAAACTCACCTTTACCTCCTTGGAGTTAGTCTTCCCTGAAGTCTTAGGATCTGAGAACCTCTAAGAGGAAGTCTGCTCCATTTGTGTACTCCAATCCATTAGCGGACATGGGCGACCAACACGCATAATAGCAAGTGCTGTTGATCTAATGTTTTCAGCCTCGGTTATTGAAAGTGGTTGCTTTGCAATCTGATCGCCTACTTGGTCAGTGATTGGGAAGCTCCTTTAACAAGCTGCCTCTCGGTTCCATCAGCGTACTGAAGTGGAAACTACCCTTTCACTTGAGAGATATGGTGTGCCATATTATCCCTCAGAGCTTGCCGACCCTTTGGGATTTTTCGTCATGCGTAGTTGCTACAGCAGTCTGCTCTCCTAGCCTGGTAGTTTATCTATCCAGACGTCTCAGAAGCATCATTATGTTCTGTCAAGTAAGAACGGATAAAATTAACAAAATTTAATAATATAACACAAGACGATGTCACCAATTCCAATATCTGAAGTAACTGAGAAAAGAAACTTTTCTAGTTCAGCTGATATGATTTCGAGAATAGCAAATACAAGCATTAATGAGTGTAAGTTTCCCAAATCTGAGAAAGTGGCTATAGTCACACCAGTTCTGAAAAGTGTTCTAGATTACCAGATATTAAGCTTGTATAGAACTATTTCGAATCTATCCTTTATTTCAAAAGTGCTAGAATATGTATGGTAATTCTTGAACAACTAATTAGTCACTTAGAAGAAATAGAAGCTTTGCCAGAAAATCAATCTGCTTACAGAAAATTATACTGTATGGAGGCAGTTATCTGTTCTGTTGTAAATGATTAATGAAAACAAATGTGGTATTTTAATATTTCTTGATCTTAGTGCTACTTTTGATACAGTTATGCATAAACTGCTACTAAATGATCTATGGTCCATCAGTATTGAAGATCAAGCTTTTGAATACCCAAAAGACTACTGTACTTGGTTGACAGAAATTACTATGTGCCAAGTGGAAACTTATTCATCATATGAGAGGTACCTCAGGGAGTGTACTGGGCCCTATCTTATTTTGTATCTATAGTATTGGTCTGTAAAAAATGCTGCAAAGGCATGGAGTAAAGTTTAAACTATTTGCAGATGCTGTACAATTTTAGGTCTCCATAAATGATATAGACAAGACTACTGAAACCCTAAACCGAATTCTTGCCATTGTTAGGAAAAGGACGACAATCAAGCAACTAAAATTAAATGAAAATAAAACTGAGTTTATGGTGGTTGGAAAGAAAACAGCATAAGAAACTTGGGTGATATTCAAATGAACATTAATAACAACTCTGCCCCGATATCTAGAAAAGTTCATGATCTGAGCGTATTTCTTGACTGTAACTTGTCTTTCAATGCCCAAATAAAAGTAATACTTAGATGAACATTCTGTAAAAAAACTTGTAATAAACTGTGTTATTACCAGGATTGACTACTGTAACTCCATCTACTACAATTTACTAAAAGTGCACCTTAAGAAATTACAAAACATAATAAACAAAGGACCAAGACTGATAAAAGGTGTCCCATCCCGAGAAAATTTCACTCCTATACTAATTAATTTACACTGGCTGCCTATTAAAGCAAGAATTGATTTTAAAATATGTACAATAACCTATCAAGTTATCAGAACTGGGTATCCAAAATATCTAAGAGAATTAATACATATTGTGCAGCCAGCAAGTAGTTTTGACACGAGAATAGTTACAGATATTTTAAAATTATTGGAATGTGGATGTATGTCTACTGTAGGCTGTAGAGCCTTTAAATATGAGGCCCCGAGACTATACAATAATTTCCAACTAGACATTCGAAAGACTGAAGATATTAAGGCTTTCAAGATGAAACTGAAAGCTTTCTTGTTCTTTTAAGTGCTTTGATAGTGTGGATTTAACAATAAACAAGCAATATGCAATGTGAAATGTTAAATGCTTTTGAACGAACATGATAAAACGACTGTGTAGGTCCTGTAGAGGGTAGGGTTCTCCTGCTGAATAGGACCAGAAAAGCAGCCTGTAAAGTAAAATACTGTAGTGAGTAATAGGTAAATGAATTGTACACAGTACAAACTTGACCAGGTGATCAGGTTTGTACTGTATACTATAATCATAAGAAATGCATTTACTTCCTAAGACCTCTAACAGGCAGGGTGCTGATGTAGTAGTTGCAGCAGCAGATTCCCTTTTTGTCTGAGGATCTGGAGGGTAATGCTCATGAGAACACTCCCCCAGCACACTCTCCTCTCAGAGTGAGTGTGCTCGCTGAACTCGCTCTCCTCTCAGAGCATGTGTGCTTGCTCTCCTCTCAGAGCAAGTGTGCTCGCTGCACTCGCTCAATGCGAGGATAGACATCCTTATGATCACCTCTCTTAGGTCGCCGAGGCTTTGGAAGACACCCAATGGGACCTTTCGGAGACTCCATGAATCTCGGCTAATATACAGTCAGGCCTCCTTCTTCGCGATAGTTAGGTTTTAGACACAGGTGCGAAAAGGGAATTTTCGTGAATAAATACTGTACTAACTCCTAACCTAAAAACTCACTGCCCCTTGCCACGAGTGGGTGCCCGAGATGATGATTAACACAGTAAATACTGCCTAATATTATTTTAATTTGGTTTCTACTACAGTTTATAATCCTATGTACGGTGTACAATACATTTGCACACATGTACACTATGTACTGGACACAGTAAGGTTACAGTACAGTATTGTGCTAAGGTAAAGTTTACAGAGTCATCATCATCCCCTTACTGTTCTGTATAATAAAAGTTGTTCCTATCTAGTAATGCTGTACTGTAACCTAATACGCACCAATACTGTAGTGTATATTACTGTATTATATGTACATTAATATCACTACAGTACAGGTAAACTGTACTTACTGTAAGTGTTCGATGTTTTCATTCAGACGACTCATAGCCTACGCCGCTACTCTTGAAGCATGAAGCAACTTCTTTTGTGTTGTCTCTTGCACAGTATGTTATCTGTACTTCTATAAACAGAAATACAGCTTATTTTACAAACTATAAACTTAAGAATCTTGATAGTAATTGTTTCTTTTAAATAAATAAACAAAAACTGTACGTTCAATTACTTTTCAACAGCTGATTCTCTCTCTCTCTCTCTCTCTCTCTCTCTCTCTCTCTCTCTCTCTCTCTCTCTCTCTCTCTCTCTCTCTCTCTCTCTCTCTCTCTCTCTCTCTCTCATATTTGATTTCGTTTCAGAAACATTATTGCATTCTAGAAAATTACAATTATTTAAATAGTTAATTGAGCTTTAATAAAACCTTTTTGTACTTTTCTTTTAAATTTAGGGTATACTGTATATTATCAATCTAAGTATTTTGGGTCCGGAGATCAGATCAGCTGATGTACATACAAATTAATAACAAAGAGTATTGTGTACTGTTTACTATTTCTTAACTTATACAAAACATCTGTAAGTGGAACCTCTACATGCGCGTTTGATTCGTTATGGGACCTAGATCGTATGTTAAAACGATTGTATGGTGGAGTGAATATTCCCATAAGAATACACTGTAATTCGTATAATTCGTTATACAGCCCAAAAACCTATGATAACTCCGTAATAAATACTACACATAATTACACATAGCAATAATACAATTGCATTATATAATAGAGATGTAAAAAAGAAGGTGTAGGATTTGCCACGCAGGAGGAGACGGACGGTTGGCGAAGAGGTTGAGATGGTGACTGCGATAACGTACCGTAACTTACTCTAACTTACACTACATGAACTTTAACCTAACCTAGCTTATTTATTTTTATTTAATTTTTATATTTTGTATTTTTTTTACATTTTTTTTCTATTTTCATCACTTTCACTCAATTCAATCTTAGTTTTCATTGCTTCACTTTCTTTCTCTTCATCATGATCACTAGACCGCTTCGTAGATTTTTTAAAGAAACTATCTAGAGAAAGTTGCTTGGTACGGCTTTTTAGAATTTTTCTGAAATGGGTTGAGCAAACATCATCGAATTGTGAAACTACATGGCAAACCTGAAGTTTCTGTGGATGATGCTTATCAATGAGGTCAACCACGTGTTGATGATGTGCTAACATCTCTTTTATTGCAGCCGAACTTATGATGTGCTCTACCTCCTCGATCTCCTCCAACTCACTCAACTGTGCTTGGAACTCATCATTCTGCATGGCATGCAGCTCCTTGAGTTCCTCAGTGGGGAGCTCTTCATGATGCTCCTCTATGAGTTCGGTGATGTCTTCTTCATCGACCTCCAGAACCATGAACTTGCCGAGGGATACAATATCTTCTATGTTGTACCACCCGTGTGTCACACGATCGTACATAGTAACATTTCTCTTTTTTGTTGTCCTTATTAACAGAACACCACAGGATTTGCAATGCTTGCTTACCAGAATGCATGAAATATATCAGGAAGTTGGCTTAAGATAAATAGAAGAAAGAGATGATGAGAACGGAGTATGCAATGGAAGATGAAATATCTTTGGAGGGAGAAACGATTAATTAGGTAGAATCATTTAAATATTTAGGAGCTATGATCTCTAATATAGGGTCTTTAGTATTGGAGTTTAATGAAAGATTGAAAAAAGCAAATCAGATAATGGCTAGGTTTAATAAAATCTGGAAATCAAATCGCCTGAAATTACACTTAAAAATCAGGTTATATATCAGTTTATTGAGATCAGTGTTCCTATATTAACATGAGTCTTGGTATGACAATGAAACAAAATCCAACAAATTTTGTAGATTCAAGAACAAAGCCCTCTGATGAATATTGGGAGTTAAATGGAAGGATAGGATTAGAAATGAAACAATAAGAGAGATTGCTAGAGGGCCATATGTGGATGAAATCATGGTGAGGGCCAGATGGAGATGGTTTGGTCATGCTCTTTGCATTCCCCAAGAGAGATTAGTTCACTAAACTTTCAACTGAGCTCCACAGAGCACTAGAAGAGTTGGAAGACCCAAACCTACATGGGTGAGGACTATGAAGCCTGACATAGGAGAGGACGATTGGAGAAGTATTGATTTAAAAGCTCAAGATAGAGATGACTGGTGAAATCTAACTGAGGCCCTTTGCGTCAATAGGCGTAGGAGGAGATGATGATATACATACAGTATATATATATATATATATATATATATATATATATATATATATATATATATATATATATATATATATATATATATATATATATATATATATATATATATATATATATATATATATATATATATATATATATAGTGGTACCTCTACATACGAATTTAATCCGTTCCACAACCAACTTCGGATGTAGAAAATGTTCGGATGTCGAAACGAATTTTCCCATAAGAATACATTGAAATAGGATTAATCCGTGGTTTAGCCCAAAAACCTATGATAACTTCTTAATAAACTACTACACATAATTTCCCATGAGAATAATGCACATTAAATTAGATAATAGACGTGTAAAAAAGAAGAATTAGCAAAAAATGATAAATAAGAAACAGGTTTTTAGCGCCACTTTACCTTAGAAACTCCAGCGCAGGTGGTGTTGGTCTTGCTACGCAGAGAGGAGACGGACGGGCGGCGAGGAGGTAGAGAGGTTAACTACGATAAACGTACACTACCGTAACTTATTCTAACTTACACTAAGTGAACTTTAACATAACTTAGCTTATTTTTTTTTTCATTTTTATATTTTATATTTTTTTTTACATTTTCTTTTTTTCGTTTTGATGATTAATTTTAATCACTTTCACTCTCTACACTTAAAATTGATTGAATTTCTTTCGCTTCACTCTTTGCCGTTTTCTTTGTTTCACTTTGTTTCGCTTCACTCTTTGCCGTTTTCTTTTAATCACTTACATCCTCTTCATCACGAGTTCGCTTCGTAGTTTTTTTAAAGAAATTATCGATAGATAGTTGCTTGGTACGGCTTTTCAGAATGTTTCGAAAGTGAGTTAGGCAAACATCATCGAACTGCGCAACTACACAACAAACCTGCAATTTTTTTGGGTGGTATTTGTCGATGAAGTCGACCACGTCTTGATATTTTCCTAACACCTCTTTTATATGCGCCGAACCTAACTCATGTTCTACCTCCTCGATCCCTTCCTCGTCATCACTCATGTGCTCAGACATAGCATGGAGTTCCTTGAGCTCCTCTGTGGTAAGTTCGTCGTGATGTTCGGCGAAGAGTTCCGTAACGTCATCTGCGTCGACCTCCAGACCCATGGACTTGCCAAGGGAGACGATTTCCTCTACGTCTTCCGCTGCACCCACCACGGGATCAGGTTCGGGGTCAAAACCTTTGAAATCTCGGGAAGAAACTGCATCAGGCCACAGCTTCTTCCAGGCAGAATTGAGGGTCCGTCGAGTTAATCCCACCCAAGCCTGATCTATGATCTTCAAGCAGTGCACGATGTTGAAGTGGCTCCTCCAAAATTCACGCAAAGTTAAGTTGGTGCTTTGCGTGACATTAAAGCACTGCTTAGATAAGTGCTTGGTGTACAGCTTCTAAAAATTAGAGATGACTTGCTGGTCCATGGGCTGGAGGATAGAGGTGGTATTCGGTGGAAGATACAGCACCTTTATGAACTTAAATTCATCGAAGATATCATCTTCAAGTCCGGGGGAGTGAGCGGGTGCATTGTCAAGGCATAGCAGGCACTTTAAAGGTAATTTCTGTTCATGAAGATACTTCTACACAGAAGGGCCGAAAACTTGGTTAACCCATTGGACAAAGAACTGCCTAGTGACCCAGGCCTTCGAGTTGGATCGCCAGAAAACATGAAGCTGATCCTTATCGACGTTGTGTGCCCCAAAGGCCCTAGGGTTCTCGAAATGGTAAACCAGTAAGGGCTTGACTTTAAAGTCCCCGCTAGCGTTGGCACATAGGGCAAGAGTCAACCAATCCTTCATTGGCTTATGCCCAGGCAATTTCTTCTCTTCGGCAGTGATGTAGGTTCGACTGGGCATCTTCTTTCAAAACAGCCCGGTTTCATCACAATTAAACACTTGCTGCTCTACGTAGCCTTCTTCCAGCACGATCCTTTCAAAGTTCTTGACAAAGTCAGCTGCAGCCTGTGTGTCCGCACTAACAGCCTCTCCGTGGCGAACAACTGAATGAATCCCGGACCGTTTCTTAAATTTCTCAAACCAGCCACGAGATGCCTTGAAATCATCTGAGGAAGGTTTGGTTGAACTCTCCCCAGCATCACCCCCAGAGCTCTCCTCCTTCAAGTCAGTAAAGATGGCGTGCGCCTTCTCGCAGATGACGGTTTCGGCGATGGTGTCGCCAACAATCTCTCTGTCCTTGATCCAGACTATCAGAAGTCGTTCTGTCTCTTCTATGATGGGCTACGGCGTTTTGAAATAATGGTGATCCTCTTAGAAGGTTTCACTGCTTTAATAGCTTCCTTCTGTTTAAGGATTGTTGAGATCGTCAACATATTACGGCCATACTGTTTAGCAAGTTCACTCACGCGGACGCCACGCTCATGTTTTTCAGTAATTTCCTGCTTTACATCTAAAGAAAGCATTTCCTTCTTCCTTTTCTCACCACTACCACTACCACTTGCAAAACTAAGCCTTTTAGGACCCATACTTTGCGTAAATTACCGTAAAAGGATGCACGTAAAAAATCACGATTAAAACACAGTTAATAGCAGAACGCACAGGGCACAACCGCAAGAAGGTGACGAGAACAGAGGACTGACCCAAGCTGCGCTGATTGAGGGTCCATCCGAGGTCGAAGTGCTTCCTTCTATTGGCGGAAATAAAAAACACATCAGGCGCTATGAGCACCGACTACGCGTACGAGGATTGTTTACTTCGGGGTCGAAAAAGGAACAACTGTGAGGGTACGAGTCGAATTGCTTACTTCATGTCGAAAAATTCGGATACAACCGGTACGACGAAAATTGCTTACTTCGTGTGTCGAAATAAAATTCGGGTGTAGAGTCAAAAATTTGCTCGAATTTTACTTCGGATGTAGATACGTTCGGATGTAGAGGTTACTATATATATATATATATATATATATATATATATATATATATATATATATATATATATATATATATATATATATATATATATATATATATATATATATATATATATATATATATATATATATATATATATATATATATATATATATATATATACATATATATATATATATATATATATATATATATATATATATATATATATATATATATATATATTTATATATATATATACAGTGAACCCTCGTTTATCGCGGTAGATAGGTTCCAGTCGCGGCCGCGATAGGTGAAAATCCGCGAAGTAGTGACACCATATTTACCTATTTATTCAACATGTATATTCAGACTTTTAAAACCTTCCCTTGTACGTAGTACTGTTAACAAACTACCCTTTAAAGTACAGAACACTTAATGCATGTACTACAGTACCCTAAACTAAAACAGGCACAAATATTAAAGGTGATTTTATATCATGCATTTCCTAAACATGCTAAAAAGCACGATAAAAAATGGCAACCAATGTTTTGTTTACATTTATCTCTGATCATAATGAAGAAACAAACTGGAGGTAGAGCTTTGCTTATTACCCAGACATATTTCCCATACTTTTCCCTTAGAACTACATCACATCTTCCTACTTTAGATATATATATATATATATATATATATATATATATATATATATATATATATCTATATATATATATGTGTGTGTGTGTGTGTGTATATATATATATATATATATTTATATGTATACACATATACATACCTACATATATACATAAATACATGCATACATATATATATATATATATATATATATATATATATATATATATATATATTACTGTATATATATGGGTTATGGAAAAAATCCGCGAAGTGGTGAATCCGCGATGGTCGAACCGCGAAGTAGCGAGGGTTCACTGTATATATATATGTATATATGTATATGTA
>NC_090735.1:104864221-104871721 GCF_036898095.1 Palaemon carinicauda
TCAGATTGTGAGGGGGAAACAGGTAGATCCTGGACCATCTGTTCCAATCGAGGGACATCGCATCTACTGCTTCCGCCAAGGGGTCCACGTATGGGGACACATATCTCGGCAGCTTCTTGTTGTCCTTCGTCGCGAAGAGGTCTATCTGCAGTTCTGGGACTTGTCTCAAGATGAAGGAGAATGATCCTGCGTCTAGGGACCATTCCGACTCTATCGGTGTAACCCTGGATAGAGCGTCCGCGGTCACATTCCGGACTCCTTGAAGGTGAACTGCTGACAGGTGCCACTTCTTCTTCTCCGCCAGTCGAAATATGGCTAACATTACCTGGTTGAGAGGTGGAGATCTCGATCCCCGCCGATTCAGACATTTCACTACCACCTCGCTGTCCAGTACCAACCTTACATGGATCGAGTGACGTGGGGATACTTTCTTCAGGGTAAGAAGCACTGCCATAGCTTCTAAAAAGTTTATGTGAAAAGTCCCAAATAGCTTGGACCAGGTCCCTTGCACTTTTTTCCGATGGGAGTGACCCCCCCACCCTACCTTTGAGGCGTCTGTGTGGATTGTCACTGACGGGGGGGGGGGTGGTTGAAGAGGTAGTGACCTCTTTAGACGACTGGCTTGAGACCACGGTCTGAGAAGAGAACGTAGCCGAAGTGGGACCGGTCTCTTCAAGTCCCTTCGCTCTTTCGATGCAAAGGTTCTCCAGACTCCCGCTGCATCTTTTAGCTGTGCTCTTAGCACTGGGTCTGTTACTGATGCGAACTGAAGAGAGCCCAAAACCCTCTCTTGTTCGCGTCTTGATATCCTCTCGGAACCTAGAAGTCTCCTGACAGACCCCGCTATTTCCTTCCTTTTCGACATCGGAATGGAAAAACGGTGTGACACTAGATCCCAGTGAATTCCCAACCACTGGAACCTCTGAGCTGGAGAAAGACGAGACTTCTTTCTGTTGATCATGAAACCTAGATATTCCAGGAACTGAATCACTTGTAGGGAAGCCTGCAAGCATTCCGCTCTGGATGCTGCCCACACCAACCAATCGTCCAGGTAGGCTACTACCTGGAACCCTTTTAGGCGTAACTGTTTGAGCGCTGCGCTCGCAAGCTTCGTAAAGATCCTTGGGGCTATGTTTAGCCCGAAGGGCATGGCTCTGAAAGCATAAAGTTTTTGTTGTAGCTTGAATCCTAGGTAGGGGGAGAGACGGCGAATTATTGGAACGTGCCAATATGCGTCTGACAAATCGATGGAGACGGTATATGCCCTCTTGGGCAGTAAGGCCCTTATGTGTTGTAACGTTAACATCTTGAACTTGTGGTTCACTATGAACTTGTTGAGTGGTGACAAGTCCAGAATGACTCTGAGTTTCCCCGAGTCTTTCTTGGGAACACAAAACAGCCTCCCTTGAAACTTGATGGACTTTACCCTCCGGATCACCTTTTTCTCCAACAGATCTTGGATGTACTCCTCCAAAACGGGGGTGGAGTGTTGGAAAAATTGAGGGCACTGGGGCGGAGTATTGTACCAACTCCAACCCAGTCCATTTTTGAGCAGGCTGTGGGCCCAGGGATCGAAGGTCCAGCGATCCCGGAAATACTGTAGTCTCCCACCTACCGGCGACACTTCACTTTGACTGCCCTGCAGTCTTGCCTCCCTGGCCGCGACCACCTCTGAATCCTCGTCCCCTAGAGGGGCGTCTCGCCGAACCTCTGGCTGCACCTCTGGGCTTTGCTCGAAACGTGGTCGATTGCCCTTCGAACACTGGATTGAATGCCGGGGATGCTGATGACACGGCTTGGGGTACCCATTGGAAGGTGGTCGGGGTCTGGGCTACCAGTTGTGGTACCGGAGGCAAAGCTGGCTGCTGCTGCTGCTGTCTTTGTGGTCTGAAAGGCTTGGCTGGACGGGAGGAAAACCTCGATTTCTTCGCCTTTCCTTTCGGCTGAGGGCCCTCATCAGGAGAAGACTTCCTCTTAAGGGACAGGCCCCACTTAAGGAGAAGATTACGGTTCGCAGTGGCTGCCTTGTCCACCACCTCTTTGACCACTTCGTTGGGAAAGATATCTTTACCCCAGATGCTAGATGAAATGAGCCTCATGGGTTCATGCCTCACTGTGGCCGAGGCGAAAACAAACTCTCTACAGGCCCTCCTCGCTTTGACAAAGCAATAGAGGTCCTTAGTCACCGTGGCCAGATGGATCTTGGCCATTACCATGAACATCTCAGGCATCTTGGGGTCGCTAGCCATTGTCTCCATGTTAGTCTGGAGAGACATCGAGGCTGCCAGGCGCTCCTTTGTGTCCAATTCCCTCCGTAGGAGGAATTCCGACAACTTGGGAAGGTTTTCGCCGAACTGCTGACCTGCAATGTCGGCGTCCAACTTCCCAACCGAGAAAGTGAGGTGCACCTCCTTCCATTCCTTATTATCCAGCGGCAAGGCCAACGACAGTGGTTTGCATTCCTCCAGAGATGGACACGGTTTGCCAGCTTCAACCGCCTTCAAGACGGCCGCGAACCCTTTCTGCATAAAGGGGAAGGCCCTAGCCGGGGAGGATACAAAGGAGGGGTGCTTCTTACTCAGAGCAGCAACTTTAGAGTTTGAGAACCCCCTCTCCTTCAATGCAGCTGTTAGGGTAGCTTGAGCCTTGGAGTGATCCAGGATGATCACCTCCTTCGGTTCCGTCTCCTCCTTCGAGGCCGGCTCCTTCTTCAGACGGACATAACAGTCCGGGTAGGCCCCTCTACTGGGCCAGAATTCCACCTCCTCAAGGGGAACTGAGCCCAGTTTCTCCGACATGACGATCTTCCCGATCGTCATCGGCATGTGCTCAGCATATCTCCACGGGTTGGCATCCGAGCACAGAGGAAGGTCCTTCACGTTGAGCTTCTTTGGAGGTCCACGTGATGCTGTGATCTTCTGCATCTGGAGCTCCAAAGTAGCGGCCTTCTGATTATTCTCCCTCTGCATCTGTTGGATCATACCAACGATGGAAGAGAGAGCCTGTCCCAGCTCTGCTGGAAGAGCAGACGAGGTAGAGGGGATAGGTTCAGGGATCTGAACCGGAACGTCTGAAGGTACGGGAACCTCTTCCTCCGCGGCAATAGGATCTTGATCCTCCTCCTCACCCTCTGCGAGGAGATCCTGTTCCGCACGATCGGACAAGTCAGACATCTTGTCATCCAACTGGATGTCCTGCATGGCATCCGCAACATCCTCCTCCACTGGGATCTGGACGAGAGGGATCTCCGGTCGAGGCTGGGGAACAACAGCGTCAGTGGAAGCTTTGGGAAAAAGGTATGCCCTCATCTTCTCATTAGGAAGATAAGGTCCAGTGGTGTTCTTCTGAAAACCCCTTACCCATAAACGGAGCTTCTCCCTCGCTGCATCCCTTGACTCCGCCGACCTAGGGGATTCAAAAGCCTCTGATAGCAGGTTAGTACATACTGCACATACCTGCGGATCCCAGTAGCGATGGTCATCATTGGAGGCTGCGCAAGCCGCATGCCTCCTACACGAGACATGTCCGCAAAAGTTCTTGCTGCGGACATTGCAGAAGACACTATCACACTTCGGATGCTCCTCCTGTAAAAGAAGAAAATTTCCATGAATATCAAGTGAATTTCAATTCACATGTAAATATGAGTATTCACAAAGAATAAGGGAAAGACACCTACTTGTGAAACCCACACAATCACCTGTGGAAGCCCACCAGCCAAAAGTCACGTAGTTAGTCTTTACTAGAATAACCAGAGATCATATTTCCCAAGGAAATTAGGTGTAGCTCACACCTAAGGTAAAATTTTACCATTCTGGCCAGGGATGAAAAGAATTCTCTTTTTATCCTTGTAAGGCGACACCAAGTGATTGCACAAAGTAACACAAGTAAGTTAGAAAAGACAGTGTTGTAACCTACTATATCATGGTCTCCCTTGGTTGAATACACCACTCAAGAAAGAACTGATACAGTACATGAGGGTGGTGTGCCGGCCGGCTATTGCCGGTCAGTACCCCCCCCCCCCCGTTTTTTCCAAAGGTAGATCTCAAGTACACAACTCCAGATCACCCCTATTGGGAAGAACTCCAGATCCCATGCCTGAACCGGCCGGCAGTGGTTGCCGGTCCGCAGCCACCCGGGTAGCACTGTGTTGCCGGCCATCACTCTTAGTGGCCGGCTAACCGGGCAGTGTAGCAGGCCGGCCGGCAGCGGTAAGCCAACCCTGCTGGCTGGCCTCCACACCAGGTAGCGCTCGGCTGCCGGCCGCCACTCATAGTGGCCGGCAGATGAGCAAGAGACCGGCCGGCAAAGGTATATAACCGACAGCAAGAGAACTGGAGAACACCCCCCCCACCGGCGGCCGGCCTGTAGGCCGGCAGACGGCAAGGACAACACATAAGAAGACAACAGAATGAGTGCCGGGCTAAGAGGCTATGAGCCTCTGTGCCCGGCACCCGAAAGAGTGCCGAGAGGAAGGGGAGACACTAAGTCAAGCTTCCTAACCGCTGCTTACTGAATCTACAGACGGCAGCGGTGGAGGGACCAAGAAAGGACCGGGCAGCACTCAAAAGAAAGGGTTTCTGCCGGTCGGCACACTCTGCCGGCCGACAGGGGACCACGTCAGTTCCCCATCCTAACCTAGGCTAGGTACGGATGCGGACGACTGACACAAAGGAAACGGAAAAATAGAAGGGAAGGACAGAGGGTCCTATCCAACCTTGCCTTGGTTAAGGGTCATTCCAAACTAAGAGAGCTCATCTCAGCCAGAGAAATCCCGAGAGGGAGGCCGGCACTACTGGCTGCCTCCCTAAAACCAAGGCAAGGAAGGAATTGCTATTCCAGAAAGGGAACATATCCCGAATCCAGAACGGCAAGAGGACAAGTCTGAGGGGTCACCGAGCGAAGGGATCACTACTGGAACCCAACAAGGTGATCCAAGGGGGATAAACCCCTTATCCCCGTGTCAGTCAGCAAGGGAGACTCTGCCCCACGCTAGACCAACCCGGACTCAGACTAATACACTGCTGTACTGTCCCCCTCTGAACCAATTCAGTTGGAACAGGAAGGTACAGTACTACTCCAGCATAGATATATTTGAAATTTAATTCAAACAAACCACTAGAGTTAAGCCTAGGGCTTAAACAGAGGGAAAGGGTTTGCCCCTTCCCCGAAGAGAAGGGAGCAAACGGGGAAACAGATAATATTATAATGACCTAAGACAACCTAGCCTAGGCACTAAGAGAATCGATTACCTAATTCACCGAAACTCACTCCAATACTATCTTGGAAAGTACTCGAAAAAAGGCTTATATGTATAACGTTGCCTAACGCTTAAAGCAATATAAAATCACACTAGGAAGACTAATTATCATGCAGGAAGTACAAGGGCCAACAGCTAGCCTACGAAGACTAGTGTTGGACAGCCTATGCAAAACTTTCGCCAGGCACACTACTATCGCATCATAACAGAATTCCTAGTTAAGCTAAGCAGCTAATTATTAAAGCGCAAAGGGGCTGGGAACGTCGCTCTTGCTAACAAATAAATCCTATTCTAGCGAGCGACAGCATCCATGATGCCTCCAGCAGGCAACAGCTCTTGTATCAAAGATAAATCTTTTAATTACTTTAATTTTAAACAAGAGCCTACATTTATACATAAAAGAAATAATACTCAACTTATCCGAGGCAGAAGAAGTTGGAGAAAGCACTATCAACGAGTAAATCCAAGATTTTGGTAGTAACAAAGGGAAAAACACCGAGTCGTATAGCTACGCAAAAAGGAATACAGATGGCGCCGCGAGCGGCGCAGGGCACGCTTACGAAACGGGGAGGAGAGATGCCTTACGAACGGCTCCCCCCTTTCTTATCGTTTTCGTTTTCTTGCCATTTGACCCCTACGAAGTGTTAACTCTATTCGGGGTATAGATTGCTATGAGGCGTGTCAAGAATACGTCCACTGATATTTACGATATCCCTAAGGTCTTTTTTAGGGATACTCGCTCCAGGAGTTAGAATTCTGGGTACCTTAAGGTAAATTCTCTGGGAATATCGCCGTAGTTGTAATATACCCTAGGAAGCTGCCTTTAAGGAACTTCCATCAGGACGACATGGCTTGAGCCCAAATATATATATATATATATATATATATATATATATATATATATATATATATATGCACATATACATACTCACATATACATACTCACATATATATACATATGTACATAAATATTTATATATATATATATTTATATATATATATATATATATATATATATATACAGTATATACATATATATATATATATATATATATATATATATATGTGTGTGTGTGTGTATATAATATACATGTATATATACACATTTATATACATATATATACACATATATACATATATATACACATACATATATATACATATATATATATATATATATATATATATATATATATATATATATATATGTACATATATACATATATATATGCATATATATGTATATATATACATATATATACATATATATATGCATATATACATATGTGTATGCATATATATACATATATATCCATATATATATACACATGTATATATATATACATGTATATATATGCGTGTATATTTATGTATATATCTATACATATTATACATATATATATACAGTACATATGTATGCATATATATAATATATATACATATGTATACATATATATATATGTATATATATATAAATAAATATATATATATATATATATATATATATATATATATATATATATATATATATATATATATATGCATATATATATACACACACACATATATATATATATATATATATATATATATATATGTATAGATTCATATGCATATATATACTTATATATATATATATATATATATATATATATATATATATATATATATATATATATATTTATATATATATATTATATATATATATATATTTATATATACTTATACATATATATATACTTATATATACATATAGATACACATATATATATTTATATATGCATATATATATATATGTATATATATATATATATATATATATATATATATATATATATATAAACCTAATCCTTTTATGCAAATGCATGTTTATGGGTTAAGGTAAATGAACTATATAATCATGAGAATTCCACAAAACCTAACAATTCAGCATGTTGTTGTAGCAAGATTGCATCTTGCTTGTGAGGGGTAGTCAGTAGCCTTTGTCCGTTCTTTTAGACAAGGGGCTTTCACCTGAGAGTGTCTCGCTGTACACAGTGTATTCACTTATCTTTTGTAATAAAGTGAAAAAACCCATGTTCCGATGTCTCATTATCCGTTGACATGGGACATATTGGTGTCATGTGTACAAATACGTCTGTTTGTGCATGCGGTGAGCGAAGTTGTTCTTTGAGCCGGTAAAATAAAAGTTCAAGATGCCTAGATACACAAGGACTGCTACTGCGGGAGATTAAAATGAAGGA
>NC_090735.1:104876721-104931721 GCF_036898095.1 Palaemon carinicauda
AGCCAGATATGGCGTATATATAGGTATGTGTTCGATTTTCCTGTGATTGCCATTTTTTCGTTTTTTCCCATTTCTTTCAAAATTACTACGTACTAAGGAACTATCACAGAGTAATTATTCATTTAGATGTTTATTTGTCGGAAAATGTGCCTTGATGGTTTGCCTAGCACGTGGCTGAATTTTTTTTTTCTGAAATGCCGTATATTAGAAGGTTAGCCATTTTTCCGCGAGTGCCCCTTTTTATTTGTTTTGCATTTTTTTGCTTAGTCATGTTACCGTAAGGAATTGGCAAGTAGTGTCGCAAAACTTATATTTTTATAGTGTTGGAAAGTGTTTCTAGATGATCTGGCTACCCATGCCCATCTTTTTTTTAGCCAGATATGGCGTATATATAGGTATGTGTTCGATTTTCCGGTGATTGCCATTTTTTCGTTTTTTCCCAATTCTTTCAAAATTACTACGTACTAAGGAACTATCACAGAGTAATGATTCCTCTAGATGTTTATTTGTCGGAAAATTTTGTTTACTTTTTTTTTGATTGAATATCATCAAATTTTTTTAGCTATAATATTGTTTTACATTTTTTTTTTCGATTTTATTTCCCTTCAAAAAACTTTTTTTGGGTCAGAATTTTAATTTTATAGTCGTAAAATAATCGACAATTATCCAGCAACCCACCATACAATTTTTATGCATATCCAATAATAATTAGATTAGTAAATAACACCTTGAAATTGACATACCCTTCCTACATTTCAAGTGGCAGATTAGGGAGTCTGAGTCAGTGTGGTTGGCGGCCATTTTGTGGACATATCCGAAGCGTAAGCTGCCCTATCTATATATATTCTTGTTCCCTATAGAATTTGTGATATTTTGGTATATTTTTACCTGCATAAATATCATATTATATATTAAATATATGTATTTTTTTACGAAATTTCTAAGTACTCAAAAAATTACCTTTAGATATGGCCCCTGATATAAATGTAATTTACAAAATAATGAAGATTTTTTTACATATTTCTATTTTAGGATAACATATGTTTATTCCCTAAAAAAATTAGCCACTTCCTATTTCATTTGGGTACCCAAAAAAATTCATGAAATTTGGACAAATTTTTTTGGCCAAAAAAAGTTACCCTTTTTTTCTCATTTCAGATCTTCACCTCCATGGGTCTGACTTCATCCAAAATACATCAAGATGTGTCCTAAACATTCAAGAATCAATTCCTAAAAGGATTTGTGTATATATGTATAAACTTTTTTTTTATGAATTTTTACGTCAGGTCTTTTTTTTTTCTACTTAATTTTTTAAAATATTTATAATAAATAGTTTTTCTGCAGATGAGTAGTATTTATCTTTACAGTTGTTTTAAGCATTCATTGAAGTTTTTTTTGGCAAAAGAAAAAAGGAGGTTACTGCAAAAACTGATTTTTCAAGAATTTTTTTTGGCGTCGGGGTCGTTCGCGTCCGAGTATACCCTTAAAGGGGTGTCCGAGGACCGTACCTATCCAGGGTTAACAATGGTGACTGGAATAATACACTATTTACAAAAATAAATATAATCTACAAAAATTACAACACTTTGAAAACAATTTACATAATAACAAAATAAATCACTCAAAAAATTAAGACTGAACAAAACTTAGATTAAGACAAAAAAGCTATGATCTGAACATTATATAATGACTTGAATTGAACTATTATATCTGAACAAACCATAGAATAAGAAAAGAGATAACACTTATGAAAATTATACAATAACTTGTTTCACTTGAAATTTAAGTTTGACACTTGGTGAAAAATAGATAACCAGATCACAATACAAATACCTAGCATTCCTACAGGGCCCATTACATAAACCTTATACAATGCCAACACTTACCCTAATGCAATGAATTCAAAATCCCTTTTTTTTTTCTTACATATCTTTTCAACACACGATTTGCTTTGGGGCACAGAGTCACTTAGGAGAGGACACACTATAGGTACTGAACACGTTTAAAACAATACTCTGAGCTGAATGCGAGAGAGGGAGAGGGAAAGTTGTCTGTCTTAAGGCTGCAATTCTCTATCTCACTATCTAACACTGGGGGTTGCCTTATATAAAAAAAAAACCTAGCTGCTTCAAGAAACTTCCCAGAGATTTGGGAAGCAAGGGGGGCCGGGCATAAGCATCAGAATTACCAAGTACTAATCTCTCGAACGCTTTCTCGCGCAACAGGGAGACGAAACCTGGGTTTCCTGGGCAACTATCACACACAGCGAGGCGACTCCCTGTCAGCTAGCTCCGCCAACCCTTTGTCCCCGAAATATAAAAAAAAGATAATGTCCTTTCACTAGTTCCTTCGCAAAATTTCCAAAGCACAGGGTTCCCCCCCAAAATTTTTTATTCTCTCATAAACATGACGCAATACCTCATAAAATATAAACGAACATGACATAAGCCCTTGTTAATGTTGTGTATGATCACTTAACACTCTCGACAAACAGGTTACGAAAGACCGTATCAAAAATACGTGAAATAAAAAGTTATTTCTTAAAAATAACGTAAAATTACGTATACTAACTTGAATAAAGAATGCAATGAAATTAACGACGAGTCTTACGTAATTTACATACTATACTTACATCTACATGAGAGGAGTTCATTTTACAGGCTGGCTATTCATCTCTTCAATGCAAAAATGAAATATATATAAATAAATCTGGAATAAACTATTGTATTTACTCTATACTAGACCAGCTTTGTACATATATATATATATATATATATATATATATATATATATATATATATATATATATATATATATATATATATATATATACAGTGAACCCTCGCTACTTCGCGGTTCGACAATCGCGGATTCACCACTTCGCGGGGTTTTCCCATAACCCATATATATATACATATCGCGGATTTTCCGGAAAATTCGAAAATACCGCGAAATCTGAAGACAACCAAATACGATATTTTGTTACCTGTAATTCCATTAATACTGTAATTAGTAATATCTGCTCTTACTGATTGTTCATTGCATTACATATGATATATAATTCAGCACAGAAAGAAATAAAACACGAAAAGAAAATGTGATCATACGATAATTCAGTACGTAGTAAAATTAAATCGAACATGAAACGCAAATCAGATGCAGTCATACCATATTAGAATGGTGTGTACTGTAATGGATGTGCTTCTTTTCCATGAATCTTTTGTATGTATACGTACGTAGTACAGTACTGCATCCAATAATATTCTTTGTTGCAAAAATCACATTTCGAATACTGTAAGCGTACGAGAGAGAGAGAGAGAGAGAGAGAGAGAGAGAGAGAGAGAGAGAGAGAGAGAGAGAGAGAGAGGCGTAAAATAGCGTACGTAAATTTTTATTATTATTGTTATTATTATTATTATTGTTGTTGTTGTTAATAAAATTATTATTGTTATTATTATTAATCATTATTATTATTATTATTACTGTACAGTATTATTATCATTATTTATTATTATTACGGTATTGTACTTAATCTACGTACGTTCAGTATGCGCGGGGGCATCTTCTATGAGTAACCAACGCACCATAGTACTGTAAGACGGGTTGTGATTGGTTCAAGCGCTGATAGATGACGAATCAAAACCCAAGTTTTGTTATCTAGCCTGTGATTGGTGTTTTGCCCGCATCTTCTACCCGCAGCATCAAAGTTCTCGCGGGGCTGGATCGTTCACTTTCTCTTTCCGCGTATTGCTGAGTAGACGTTCTTAAGTTTGTGAAGTTTAATCTGTGCTGTGTGCGACTGTTTTAAGTTGAACTTTTTGTTGAACTTTCTGTTACAATGCCTCCCAAGCGTTCTGCTTCTAGTAAGGCTGGTAGTGAGCCTAAACGCCACCGAAGGATGATGACGATAGCTGAGAAGGTTACGCTTCTCGACATGTTAAAAGATGGTAGAAGTTACGCGGCCGCCGGCCGCCATTTTGGCATCAACGAATCCACCGTTCGCTACATCAAGAAGGACGAGGCGAACATTAGAAAGACTGCTGCAATCACCTTTAGCAGATCAGCGAAGCGAGTCGTTACAACGCGTAATAAAACGATCGTACGCATGGAAGGTGCTTTAGCTGTGTGGATTGCCGACTGCCGGAAGAAGAACATAGCGTTGGATACGAACACCATCCAAACAAAGGCTTTGAGCTTATATGAGAATTTTGCTGCAAAGGAACCTAAAGACGACGACGGCAACCATGCTGAAGATGATGATGATGCAGATGATCCTCAACCAGGGACATCCACTGATTCCCAGCCTCAGAAACGTTTTTCCGCAAGCAAAGGATGGTTCGCGAAGTTTCAGAAACGCTTCGCCCTGAAAAGCGTTTCCCTGCATGGGGAGTCTGCTTCCGCTGACACTGCCGCTGCTGAAACTTACGTGAACCAGACTTTCAAGAACATTATCGCTGAAGGTGGATACAAGCCGGAACAAGTGTTTAATATGGATGAAACCGGCTTGTTTTGGAAGAGAATGCCGTCGCGAACTTTCCAGTTCAAAGAGGAAGCCAAAGCCTCTGGCTTTAAGGCATTCAAGGATCGCGTTACCCTCGTGATGTGTGGCAATGCTGCTGGATTTTTGTTAAAGCCGGGGCTTATTTATAAGTCGAAAAATCCTCGCGCTTTGAAAAATAAAAATAAGAATCTCCTTCCCGTGTACTGGATGCATAATCAAAAAGCATGGATTACGAAGATGCTGACCTCCAACTGGTTCCATCAGTGTTTTATCCCGCAAGTCAGCAAAAATTTATTTCTATTTGAACACGATGTTGTGTTGATATTTATCCATATTGACTCATTAGGGGTAATTTGAATGAATTACTACCAATTGTGTCACGTGGTGGCCCGGGGAAATCTGGTAAAACTCGCTGGTAAAGAGACTGATGTCTCACCAGGTAAATCCTCGGACAGCTAGATTAGTGTCAGGTTCAGATTTCCTTTTATGGGCTCTCGTGGCATGGTTGGTTTCGACCTGGCCTTTCATTAGAAGGGGCTAGCGTTCGATCCCAAGTATGAGGTAGAAATTTATTTCTATTTGAACACGATGTTGTGTTGATATTTATCCATATTGACTCATTAGGGGTAATTTGAATGAATTACTACCAATTGTGTCACGTGGTGGCCCGGGGAAATCTGGTAAAACTCGCTGGTAAAGAGACTGATGTCTCACCAGGTAAATCCTCGGACAGCTAGATTAGTGTCAGGTTCAGATTTCCTTTTATGGGCTCTCGTGGCATGGTTGGTTTCGACCTGGCCTTTCATTAGAAGGGGCTAGCGTTCGATCCCAAGTATGAGGTAGAAATTTATTTCTATATATATATATATATATATATATATATATATATATATATATATATATATATATATATATATATATATATATATATATATATATATATATTGTGAAGGATTTTTCTTCACTCTTATTCTTCCCTAAGTAGTTACCCCTTAAACTTTCGCTCCCACATTTACGTTATTTTTTCTCTACCGAAACATCGGGAAAACTATATTAAAGTAACTTAACTCATGACAATAGCGTACGCCATGTTCGTGACGTCACAGCGTAGAAACGCACAGCAAAACCCTTACGCCGGCATACGATGGTTCTTTCCTTAAACTACATGTGTTGAGATAAATCATTACACTGGTTTTTGATATAATTTCAATACTGCTGGCTTGAATGCAGCTTTACCTCTCTGTACTAATTCAAGTCCGTTAATTTTAAGATGTATACCCGTCGCAACAGCCCATTGCTAGTTAGTCATTAATTTATTAAGTTTTAGCAAGCCAGAATAGGTAGGATTATTGTATATGTATAATACCTCAGAGCTGCAAGATTTTTTAAGTATTTTGTACAAAATCCAGCCTCTTTGTACAAAATCCTGCCTCCTTCTCACTCCTCACAACAATACATTGACCCACCCTAAAGTCCCGATATGGCACCTTCAATTGCGTTATTCTACGCATCATGTCTCTCACTTGTTTGGAAGGTGAAGACAGGTGAACCCGCGCAACCTAAAGGTCAGCCCATTTGCGCACGAGCTATAGTTGTGAACAACTGACCGACCTGGTCAATCAATCTGTGCACCTCTGGCTCACTCCCCCAAAACTCGACTCCCACCAGGACCTGTCGGCTGGAGATAAAGAAAACGAGGAGCCAGGGAGACCCTATCTACCAAAAGCGAGGATTCCAGGGGTGAGCCAGTCAAGGGTGCAAACTATTCGGTCAACAGCACTTTAATCAAACAAGCTGTAACAGCCATTTGAGGACAAGGACCGTCTTTCTGTAAAGAGTGCAGGTAAACATGTGGCCATTAGTTTTCTCCAATTTTAGCTTAGATTAATTTTTACTTGATTTAGGTTTAACTGGCTTTTTACATGTTTCGAGCAGTGTGTGTGGGATTGTGTGTACAGATTTTGCATATAGTTTTTGGTTTCGAGACTAGCACAGTCTCGGGGTCACAGGGCCGCGTGTCCGACCTCATTTCAATATTTCATCTTTGCAGAAGACCACGAGTCTAAGCAACCATGATTTTTATTAATTTGCATTTCCTTTTATTACAAGTTGTTTGATAATTTTTACTTTATGCTAAGATGTCCGTTTCTTTCCATGTAAATTTGTGTAATAAAGCAAGATTAGGTTAATTACATCTCTTCGTATTTTTACTCCTTCATTTCTTTGATTGTCTCTTTTATGAATATATAATCTCGGGACAGTATACCCGATATATTGGAAGGAGTACGTAAGTCTAAATACTTTAAGAGTAATAGTGTGTTAGCGAGTGACTTAGTATTGAATTGATATACTTCGAAGGCAAAGATCCATATCTTTAACTTTTACTTTACACTACATCACTGCTCCCATCCATTGCCATTGACTCAATAAGATTCCTGTCCAGCATCTCACTGGGGTCCCTGGGACGGAGCTGAAACATAGCCTAAGAGTGTAGACGACTTTAGACCTGACAAAGCTAGAGTAGGCCATCAAATTACCTTTTCTGGGTCGACCTGTGGCGGCCGGTGAAAAGGAGTCCTTATATACCTTTTCTGATAAAACTTCCAATTATACCAGAGAAAGATAAAAGCATGGAATGCAGAGGTTACTACCCTCGCGTGAGCACCTTGTGGGTGTCGTGTATAAAGCAAAGGCGCGTGAAAGCCACTATTCACAGGCTGTCTTCCATTTAGTTAATTCCTTCGTCAAAGGGATGGGCCGATACAGAGGCACCAGCCAATCTACCAGAGTCCCGCCACCCACGCCCCGACGCGAGCGCCATCTGAACAACATCCTTCTTTTTGGACTGCTAGAATTATGTGTAATTTGTTGTGCTCTCGGCGTGTTTTCACACTTGTGGATTTATTTCGTCATGACCGAAGCTCCATCTTCACCCATTCCAATGTTAAGTACCATAGTTTGTTTTGACAGCTTTTTGTAGTACCGGGCTTTTGTCTTCTAACCAGTATAGTCTGTTTTATCATTACCGTCTGGGCCCGTCCGTCGGCGGCCATTGTTTGTTCCCTTGTCTTGCTGGGAGTTCATCTTAGTCTTGCCCGTTTGGTACTCTGTCACTTAGGTTCTTGGTTAAGTCCCTGGCCTTATGCCTTTTGAACCATCATTATTATTATCGTTATTATTCCCATGGTACTTTTTGCTAGCAAGTCCAGTCTGCGAACAAGATTAGCGTTCTAGCTTTATTATAGTTTAGTACTCGCCCCACCGGGACGTTTGTCAGTCGACTATTTCCCTTTAATTTAGGTTTTAGCAGACGCTATTCTTCGTTCGTAGTCTTATTTTGATGTTACAATTTTATTATTATACGTTTATAATAGTGTTGTGTGCTTATTAAGTCCTGATTTTGTGACCAAGGGAGCGAGATATTGGGGTTCCCGTTTTCTGTTCGCAGTCACGAGTTACCCCTTTCTCGTTTTCTTTCTTAACTCAGGTGAGTGAGCGGATTTCCCGTTTTCCGTTTAGTGCGTTCAACGGGTTCTCCCTCCCTCACCCCTCCCCCTACGGGTGTATGATAGCTTACGAGTTATTTAGTTTTGGTTACTTTTCAATAGTTAGCGTTATTTATTAGGTCCGAGTTCCGTCCTCTCCCCGTTACGGCTTGGGATTAGTTCTGAACATTTTTCCACTCCGCCTTGAGTTCTACTCCGCCATGAGGGATTCTCAATGACTTTGGAACTATTGTTATATATATATATATTGTTTACTTACAACCCTCTGGGACGGGCTTCATATTGTTTAGATACGACCCTCCGGTGGCCCTTACTCCGGTATCAGGCCACGGCCATATCCACACAAATATCCATTGTTATTACAATTGAGTTATTATTCACAATAGAATTATTCGGGACCTTTCATCGACCTCCGGCTTCACCGGATATAGTCAATACGCTTTACTATTATATTAGCCTTAGCCTTTAGCTACTGCTTGTGTTTTATAAATTTCACAATTGAATTATTATCCATAATTGAATTATTCAGGACCTCTCATCGACCTCCGGCTTCACCGGAGATCGCCCATACACTTCACACTTATATTAGCCTTGCCTTTAGCTACGGCTTGTGTTTTATATTTATTTTACGGGCCTGTCACTGCTTCCCCGACCCTCAGAGGTCGGCAGATTGCTTTAGATTATTTATTCTTATTTCATTATTATCACTTTTAAGATGATACAGCCCCATTGCCATTGCTGGTGCTTTTATATTTAATGTGTTTTAATATGGAGCTCCGGCTCTCACTGAATTCCCTTAAGCACCAATATTGCATTAAACTAAGATCTGTTAGTAGGGTTTTTAACCCCTTACCAGAGTTTCAAAGAACACCAAGACTTATGTCTCCTTTCTTTTACAGAAGGTCCGTTGTACTGCCCAAGGATGCCCTGCCTCGTTCAACGACCCCGTTGGGCATGACCTCTGTCGGTCCCACGCACACTGCGCCATCCCCTTTATCCGGGAACCGGGACAGGCCCCGTATATGGTCTGGTTCCCGGATTTGTGCTCGCTCTGTTACGAGTTGTCCTCAATACTACTGAACGATGATGTAAGTGGGTTTTCCTTTTGTTCCTTATTTATCTTTGGCAGACAGTAATTTAGCCATTAATATGACATACACGGTATATTTTGGAGAGCAATCCCCCTCCTGCATCACTAATCACTACAAATCTTTCAGGCCGATGATGACTCTCTTCGGTCAGCAAGGGCTACTCTTCGTCCTTGGGTGTCGGGCTATCTCCTCGATGGAGACATGGCCTGCCGTCTCTTCCCAGGCTCGACTACTGCAGCAGTCTCTCCTGAAGTTGCTGCCCCCTTAATTGAAGAAGTCAGAGCAACCATTTCCGCGGAGGACGAACCCCTCGTACCGCTGGACGTGGCAGAACTAGATATAGACGTAGAACCCATGGACGAGCAGGTAAGTGGTGCCGAGTTGGTGGAAACCCTTTTCTCTCCTACTCCTTCTTCTACCTCTTCCTTTCTACGTTTTGATAAGCCTAAGGCTTCTCCTCGGGATCCCTCTGTCCCCGTACGACCCAAGGTGAAGCCACTTCGCACTTATAAGTCTTCAGCTTTGCCAGTATCAACGTCACCGGTCCCCGGACCCTCGACAGCTCATGATATTCATATTGCTCCCCGTAAAACCACGACTCCTAAGAAGTCTAAGTCTACCAAATCCAAGACACCACCAACGGGTGGCTTTCAGGTACCCTGGGGCGATATCTTCCCCATCGAACTGGTCAGGGATATCGTCAGAGAACAAATTCAACATCAGTCTGGGGCGATGACAGAGATTAAGGATATGGTGGCTACTCTGATCCGCTCCGGAACTCAGCTTCCTCCTCCTTCCGCCCCAGACGCATCGAAGCTACCTTCCTTCGATAAAAACAATCCTTGGTGGTTTGCCTTGCATGCCCCATTCTTAGATGGTTCCCTAACTCTGGAGGGCATAGGCACCCGCCCTCTAGAGGACCTGGGGTTCTACCCCCCGGGGCTAGAATTCCCATTCAATGGCTTTGTACGTTTAAAGGAACATGCATTGGTCCGTATGGACAAGGTACCGAAGGAAACAGTGATATTTCCGAAAGAGCAGGCCCAGGCTATCTGGGCCAGAACTCTATCTGAGTGGGGGTGTATTAACTCCAAGCTCACCCCACACAAAGGTGCCTACACTATTTTTACGACAGCGGCCTCCATCTCTTTGCCGCTCATAGACAAAATCACAGAGCTGACAATACAGGCCATCAAGGAAGGCTCTTCCATGCCGGCTCTCAAGGAGACGGACCCCACCTCATTGCTTATTCCGGGTACCCCTGCAACCTGGGATGACGCGTCTTCTACCTTCACAGTGGGGAAGCTAGACCCGGACTGTGCCTCTACTCTTTTCTCTGAGAAGCTCCCCAGATTACTAGAGAGTCTTCTCAAAACTGAGTTCGAGACCCGTAATAGACTAGCTAGGTCCCTCCACTCCATCACCTCCATAGAGTCCCTAGCATCGGTTTACCCAGAGGAAACGCTGTTCAGAGTCGCCACAAAGAACCTGCTGCTGTCCTACCAAATAGACCTCCATGACTTCTGGTAGGCTCGAATTAGTTGCAGGAAGTTCGTTCTGTCTGAGGCCTCCATCAGACATGAACCGAACAGGCTGATAGCGTCCTCCTGCTGGGGTAAGAACCTCTTCCCTCAGAACGAAGTTGATAAGGTTCTTCAGGACGCAGCGAGGGCAAACCAAACTTTGCAAGTAAGGTGGGGTCTCTCAGCCAAAAGGAGGATCGAATCCCAGAAACAGACGTTCTTCAAGAAGAAGCAGAGGTTTATTCCTTACAAGACGGTCCGGGGTAACTCGTCGCCACAGTCTTCCTCTGCCTCGACTTCTCAACAACCGGCTCCCCCTCAGCAAGTAGTCTACCTCACTGCTCCCCCTGGTACACAGCCCAACCCCTCTTGGATGTCCTCTCCTGCATACAACCCTACCTACGAATCCTCCGGTTCCTTTCGTGGACACCAGAGAGGAAGCTTCAGGGGTAGAGGACAGTTTCGCCAACGAGGCGGACCTAAAGCAAGGGGTGCCCGTGGAGGGAGGGGACCTAGGTTCACTCCCTCCCAATGATGTGATGCCGGTAGGAGGGAGACTTTATCACTTCCGAGACCATTGGACCTTCAGTCCATGGGCTCACAGCATAATATCCAAGGGCTTGGGTTGGAAATGGTCACAGGGATCCCCTTCTCCACCAGTGACCTTCTTCCAGAGACCCACTCCCATCCTGGAAGAGTACACCACAGAGTTACTCAAGAAGAAAGCGATCAAACGGGTTCGATCCCTGAAATTCCAAGGCCGCCTGTTTACAGTCCCGAAGAAAGACTTGTCGGCGTTGAGGGTAGTTCTGGACTTGTCGAAACTAAACTCTTACATCCTTTGCGACAAGTTCCGTATGCTGACTATCTCTCAGGTACGGACCTTACTTCCCCGTGGGGCCGTCACCACCTCTATCGATCTTACCGACGCCTATTATCATGTCCCAGTAGCTCGAAACTTCTCTCCTTACCTAGGCTTCCGTCTCGGCAAGAAGCCTTTGCATTCAAAGTCATGCCCTTCGGTCTCAGCATTGCCCCCAGGATATTCACGAAACTGGGGGAGACGGTGCTCGAACAACTCAGAAACCAAGGGATACAGATCATCGCCTATCTGGACGATTGGCTTATTTGGGCCCAGTCGACCCAGGAATGCAACAGAGCTACCTCGAAGGTAATTCACTTTCTCGCCAAACTGGGCTTCCAAGTCAATCTCCGAAAGTCTCGCCTACAACCATCAAGCCACTTCGAATGGTTAGGCATCCGGTGGGACCATTCAAAGCACAGGCTCTCCCTTCCTCCCAAGAAGGTAAGGGAGATAGCTTCCAAGGTCAGGAACTTTCTCAAACACAAACAGGTGTCCAGAAGAGCCTTAGAACGAATCCTCGGCCTTCTCCAATTTGCCTCGCTGACCGATCTCCTATTAAAAGCCAAACTCAAAGACATCAATCGAGTTTGGAGAAAGAGAGCGACAATACCTTTAAGAGACAAGATCTCGAAGATCCCCTCTGTCTTAAAAATGAGACTGCGACCATGGTCCGAACGGAGGAACCTCTCCAAATCGGTTCCTCTACAGTTCCCCTCTCCACAAGTGACAATTCATACCGACGCGTCTCTGAGTGGATGGGGGGGTTACTCCCAACATCAGATGTTTCAGGGCTCTTGGTCACCCGCCATGAAGCAGTTCCATATCAATGTTCTCGAAGCCATGGCGGTGTTCTTGACCCTGAAGAGAATCTCTCCTCCGAGGTTGACCCACATCAGAGTAGTCTCAGACAGCACAGCAGTAGTCCACTGCCTCAACAGAGGGGGATCCAAGTCACCCAACCTGAATCAGATCCTGGTCACTATCTTCGCCTTGGCAGCCGACAAAGACTGGTTCCTGTCAGCAACTCACCTAGCAGGAGTCCAGAATGTGATAGCAGATTCATTATCCAGGACAAAACCACTGGAATCAGAATGGTCCCTGGACATACACTCCTTCCGGTGGATACTCAGGCTGGTTCCAGGTCTCCAGGTAGATGTATTCGCGACCCAACTCAATCACAAACTCCCATGTTATGTGACCCCGAACCTGGACCCTCAGGCTTATGCCATGGACGCATTAACCCGGGATTGGCAGAAGATCTACTTATTCCCTCCAGTGAATCTTCTACTGAAAGTCTTACACAAACTCCGCTCCTTCCATGGGGCAGTGGCTTTAGTGGCACCTCGCTGGCCAAAGAGCAGTTGGTTTCCTCTCCTCCTCGAGTTGAAACTCCGTCCCTTCCGGATCCCATTCCCCAAACTGACCCAAGTGGTCCAAACTCGGACTGTGTCAGATTCCTCAAGGATAGCCAAAACCCTAACTTTGTGGATTTCATGAAGTTTGCGGCTCGTAAGGATGCAAACATCGACCCGGATAATGTCCTCTTCATAGAATCAGACAAAAGGGACTCTACGATTCGCCAATATGATTCGGCGGTTAAGAAACTAGCAGATTTCTTAAAGAATTCAGACCATTCGGTTATGACTCCTAATTTAGCCATCTCCTTCTTTAGGTCCATATTTGACAAAGGCCTAGCAGCTAGCACTATAACCACCATTAAGTCAGCTTTGAAGAAAGTCTTCCTGGTTGGGTTTAACATTAACCTGGCGGATTCTTATTTCTCGTCTATTCCAAAAGCATGTGCTAGGCTTCGACCTTCGGTTCGCCCACAAAAGGTCTCTTGGTCTCTAAATGATGTCCTCAAACTTGCCTCCGACACGGACAACGAATCCTGCTCCTATATCACTCTTCTTAGGAAGACTTTATTTCTAACAGCTTTGGCCTCGGGTGCTAGAATCTCAGAACTAGCAGCTCTCTCACGAAACTCAGAAAACATAGATTTCCTCCCTTCAGGTGAAGTACTTCTTTCTCCAGACAGGACGTTCCTAGCTAAAAATGAAGACCCCCAAAATAGGTGGTCCCCTTGGAAGATTATTCCTCTTCTCCAAGATACTTCTCTATGTCCAGTCACTACTCTCAGGGCCTTTTTAGCCAGGACTGCTACCCGATCGTCTGGCCCCTTGTTTATCAGAGAACAAGGAGGTACCATTTCCATACAGGGTATTAGGCAACAGATCCTATACTTCATTAAACAAGCCAATCCGGGATCATTTCCCCATGCTCATGATATCCGGTCAGTAGCTACCTCCATCAATTATTTCCAAAATATGGACTTTGATGACCTTAAAAAGTACACGGGTTGGAAATCTCCTATGGTCTTCAAACGCCACTATCTAAAGAACTTACAGGCCCTTAAATACCCAACAGTTGCAGCTGGGAGCCGTATCTCTCCCCAGTGATCTCTTGTTCTTCCTTTCATCCATCTCTTTTCTTCTCCCTCCTACCCGCCACTCGCACCACGACGCCGCTTCCTTGGTGGTTCGTTAGTCCTAGTTTATTACATATTAGGTTAAGATGATTTTAACTTTTAATGTGTTTACCGTAATTTAGTGTTGAGATATTCTTAGCCATGTCAGTTTTGTTGCTTGTTGTGCTCTGATACTCGGAGGTTTCCTTGTTATCATGTTTGTTTAGCCTTACGCTCACTATGTCCTGTGACTAATTTATGATTCATGCTTACTTACCTTAATATAATATATGGTTCTCCTTACATGGTGTTTTTTCTCTCCCCTCATTACTAATTATTATTGGGCTTGGAAGGCATTCTCTGGTACATTTTCACCGGCCGCCACAGGTCGACCCAGAAAAGGGATTTTGACGAAGGAAAAATCTATTTCTGGGGAGAGACCTGTGGCGCCCGGTGAAACCCTTCCCTATTCTTTTGCACGATCCCACCCTTTCCTTTCCAAGCCATCATGTCCAATGCAGAAGGATGTTGTTCAAATGGCGCTCGCGTCGGGGCATGGGTGGCGGGACTCTGGTAGATTGGCTGGTGCCTCTGTATCGGCCCATCCCTTTGACGAAGGAATTAACTAAATGGAAGACAGCCTGTGAATAGTGGCTTTCACGTGCCTTTGCTTTATACACGACACCCACAAGGTGCTCGCGCGAGGGTAGTAACCTCTGCATTCCATGCTTTTATCTTTCTCTGGTATAATTGGAAGTTTTATCAGAAAAGGTATATAAGAAGGACTCCTTTTCACCGGGCGCCACAGGTCTCTCCCCAGAAATAGATTTTTCCTTCGTCAAAATCCCTTTATTTCATGTGTGGAGTTTTCAGGCCTCTGGACAGAGCACAGTTTTTTTGCATTTAGAGTGAAAGTTCGTGAACTACGTCATCAAAGTTATTAACAGGTTGTTTGTGCTGTGAGTGACAGTGCTCCTTTTCCTCCCCTGCTGATCTTTACCTTGACGTAAGGAGACTTTACCGGAACAAAAAGTTCCCACTCAACAATTAAATAAAAACACAATTTTCTCCAAACATATAATGTATATATATATATATATATATATATATATATATATATATATATATACATATATATATATATATATATGCATACAATATATTTATATAATATATATACAATATATATAATATATATATACAATATATATTTTATATATACATATATATAATATATATATATATATATATATATATATATATATATATATATATATATATATATATATATATATATATATGTGTGTGAGTGTGTGTATACTGTATATATCATATATGTATATGTATATGTATATGTATATGTATATATATATATATATATATATATATATATATATATATACACAGTATATATATATATATATATATATATATATATATATATATATATATATATATATACACAGTATATATATATATATATATATATATATATATATATATATATATATATATATATATATATATATATATACACATACATAGTGTATATATATATTTATTTATACATATATACATACACACACACACATATATATATATTGTGAAGAATTTTCTTCACTTCTTTCATTCGTATTTTTAGCTCTCTCCTAATAATACTGTAGCAACCCCTTAAACGTTCCCTCCTACAATAAGTTTTCTTTATCGAAACATTGAGATGACTATTTCAAATCTACTAAATCTGTTGACAGTAGCACACGCCATGCTCGTGACATCAAAGCGTAGATACGCACAGCAAGGGGCCTTATCCCGGCATATGTTGGTTCTTTCCTTAAACTACATTGGTCGAGATAATTACTAAACTGATTTGAATATAATTCTCAATACTGCTGAATTGAAAGCAGCTTTTATTTCTCAATACCAATTAAGGTTTGTTAATTTTAAGATGTATGCCCATCGCACCAGCCCATTGCTAATCTATCATTTAAACTCTTAATTTCTAGCAAGCCAGAATAGGTAGGATTGTTGTATATATGAACTCCCTTAGAGCAGCAAGATTTCTTTAAAGCATTTGTACAAAATCCTGCCTCCTATGTACTCCTTGCAACAATATACTGCCCTGTCCTGAAGTCCCGATATGGTACCTCAACTGGGTTACCTTGCGCATCGTGACCCTCACTTGTCTGGAAAGGTGAAGCCAGGTGATCCCTCTCAACACTAACCTAAGCCCATTCGTACGTAAGCAATTGTGGCTGTCTGACCTTCTTGGCAGACTGGCCAATGAGTGGATCTGTGCACCTCTGGCTCACCCCCCTCCCCCTTCCCAAAATTCGACTCACAGAGGAGTCCTGCCGGTCGGAGAGATAGAGAAGAAGAAGAGCCTGGTAAGCCTTAGTTGCCAAAGTGAGAATTTTAGGGGTGAGCCAGTCAAGAGTGCAACTGTGCAACGATCCGGTCAACAGCCATTGAAAGGCAAAGGACAGTATTCAAAGGAGTGCAGGTACAGAAAAGTGGCCCCATAGTTTTCCCCCATTTCTTAGTTTAGAATAATTTTAACTTGAGTAGGTTAACTGGCTATTACATATTTCGGACTAAGTGCGGTGGGATTGTGTGTTTATATTTTTCTTGGATATTTTTTGCTTTTGAGACTAGCAGTCTCTGGGTCACATGGGCCACGTGTCCAACCCAATCTTGATTATTGATCATTGAAGAAGACTCGTGTCTAAGTAACCATTTTTATTATTATGAATTGCTTTTTATTATGACACCATTTTTGTGTTTGTTCAGATGTACTTTTCATTTAATGTAAATTTGTATAATAAATCAAGATTAGGTTAATTAAACCTCCTTCGTATTTTTACTCCCTCATTTATTTCAATGTGCCTATTATGAATATTTGATCACGGGACAGAATACCCGATATTTGAAAGGAGTAAGTAACTTGAAAAAAGGGTGTGTTAGCGAGCAACTTATTATTGAATATCTGCTTCAAAGGTAAAGATCCATATCTTTAAACATAACTTTACTTTACATCACTGCTCTCATTTTTTTATTGTCTCTAACCACTTAATGTAAGATTCCTGTCCAGCATCTCACTGGGGTCACTAGGACAGAGCCGAAACAGAGCCTAAGAGTGGTGATGACTATAGACCTGACAAAGCTAGAGTAGGCCATTTCATTACTTTTATTTTCACGTGTGGAGTTCTCCGGCCTCTAGACAGAGTAAAATTTCCCCCTTTAGTATTTAAGAGTGACGGTTAGCGAACTATGTCAGTAAAGTTATTAACAGGGAGTTTGTGCCCCGAGTGTAAGTGCTCTTTATCCTCCCCTGTTGATCTTTGAGTAACTGACGTAGGGAGACTTTCCTGGACTAACTAAGTCCCACTCAAACATTTGAATAAAAAATAATTCTCCACACACACACACACACACACACACACACACACATATATATATATATATATATATATATATATATATATATATATACTGTATATATAGTCATTACCTGAATATTCAAATATATAAAAACATAAGAATAAGTAAAAAGCCTGTAAAAAAAGTTGGGCAGAGAGAAGAATGTCTACTCTCAATGAGCCAAAAGTAAAAAGTGATGAGACAAAACAGATGCGTGTGAGCAGGGTAGCCGGCTACCCCTCTTACCCAACCACTAACTAGCGGTAGGGTAGTTACTCTCACAAAGTCTTCCAGCTTCCCGTAAGTATGATCCCAATAAATAACAAGTGTTGGTATTTAGTTTCGGAACAAATCGGATTTAAGATAGGAATAAGAATGAGCACATAGATCTACAAAGGTGGTTAAAATATAAATGAAAGTGCAGGAGGGAAGACCAAGATGATACGAACATCTAATAAGATTAAAAGAAAGGAAAACCATAGTGAAATTATTGCCAGGTGCAAGATAGATAAAGAAGATGACAAAGAAAGAGATAGAAAGACTGTGTAGGAGAGGACTTAAGAGAAAATGGAATTACTTTAGTAGAACAGCATAACAGAGGTAGATGGAAGTACCCATCCAAATCAGCAAGAATGTATAGAAACGTGACTAAGCTGAGAATAAGAATGAACCAAGCAAACTAAGCCTGTAATGTAAATAGAATTTAAAGAACAAGCAGTTTGGTAAAAAGAAAATGGTGTTCACAAATACAAATGAGGCTACATTTTTGGTCACATAAGAGCAAACAGTAGAGAGGATAATTACAAAAGGAGAATGATAGGTTAGATTACATAACCTTTGATTAACATCCCATCACATGTACTGTATCAAGATATGGTAATATCTGTGATGGAAAATTATTCTCGAGATACAAATCTGGATTGTCTTGCTTTCTCACTATTATTCACTGATTGTGCCAAAAGTTTCTACAGTATTAATGATAAAATTAAGAAAATAGTCATCTTAAACAGCTTTTGTTTTACAGAAAAAAAAAATACTCATTAAACTTCTACAGTTTTAAATCAACTAAAGTACATAGGTACGTACTCAAAGCCATTAATCTCACAAGAGAACTTTGGATAGCTGTCATCAACATTAATGAGATTGAGTTTGCCAGTAGTGTTGGTGCCAACTGCGATCAAGATGTCCAAATCAACAGCCATGGGAAAAACAGCATATCCACAGTAATCCACATGTTCACCTATCAGATTCACTCTGCAAATAAAAACATTAGATTTGTTCATCAATAACATTTTTCAAAGTTAAAGGAATATGAATTAAAATAAATGTTCAACTAACAAACCCACATACAGTGCTCCTCAGACACTCCAAAAATATAGTACAGTAGCCACATATGGGGTATGGGCTCTTATTGTATTAATGATACATTGAACCACAGCATTGAGTTGTGTAACCTTCTGGATCTAAGAGAACAAGATATCAGATCTTCATACAAACAAGGTCACGAAAATGAACAGAAACATTGTTAATAAGATCACAGGCTTTACTTTTAATGGCTTTGAAATGAAAATACACAACAACTCGAGCCAAGAAAGAGACGAAGGTTTAAGTACCCCATTGTGCTACTCTTTTGAAGAAATGTATTATGGGAATAATTCTAATATGCTTCAATCCCCTTACTGCACTGATTGACTAAAGAAAAAAAAAGGGTCAATATCAAATCATTTACATTAAAAGGATATTGATGAAGATATCCAAGTAGCATTATTAATAACGAAACTCAATATTACAGTATCTTTATAAGCCAGGAAATTGGATAAATCCCTAACCTTAAAACAGGATGTTTGCAACTAAAAAGTGTCTTCATATACTTTTAGGATTACCTTTTTAAAGAGTATTCTTTCAGATTTCTGATTTATATGAGCCCCTAAAACACAAAAATATGAAGCACCTTTTTGGGAAGATTCTACTTGCCCTAGATATATCCTATTGGTCCTGACTGGTCTTAAGACTGAGTCCTCATTATTCCTTGCTTTAGCTCACAAGAAGGGAATTACAAAAAGAGGTGTACAGGTAATTTGAAGTGGAGTAGAACTTACTATTGTTTTCAAAACTACGCTTTGGATATGCTACAGACCAATACTCATCTAGTTTTCAGTATAGAACACTGGCTAGAAAGAGTATGGAGCTAACTTAGGTGTATCTACAGATTAAGATGAGAAGAAAGGTTCTCTTACTCATCAAACATTTTGAAGATACTTTGTCTGGAGGCACTTAAGCTTGGATACTTAAGAATCCAAGAACTGAAGATGCATCTCAGTAATAAATATACAAAAACCTGAATTTAACATTTCAAAGTTCTGGTGCATTCACTTCACTTGTAGAGCTTGTATAGATATACAGTACATCTAATATCATGTTGTACAGAACTTACAGAAAGTACAGTTTATAAGCATTTATGTACTTTCACTTTATTATTATTTTGTACTTTCACTTTATTATTATTTTGTAGAAGAATAATATTTATGTTTCTATTTATCTTTTCACACTATAGGACCATTTCATTGCATCGTGGAAAAATATAAGGATGTGAGTCAACACACTTTTTCTTTCCGCCACATGCAGTCAGTCGTTGTCCAGTGGTCACTGTATTGAGAAGCATGGAGCTGCTTCTCACTGCTTTCATGTTGATGTTTGTATGTCTTCAATATAAACGATTGTAAGGAATCTACGAGTTCCATTTATCACCTCTCATTCCATTCCTTGCATGGACGTACGTGGCAGCATCACACACATGGCGTAGTGAGTAACCAAACATTTTGGATTCCAAGAAGAACGCTATTGCAGTTTACTTCTTGTATCATAGCACATGGATCTCTTATACACTGACTCAAGAGTCCAGATATCAATGAAAGTTTTACTACAGTTTCTCCAGGAGTGATACAGTGTTTGTGCAGTGTAGGGTTACAGTGTCTGCATGTTATAGTGTAGTGTTGTAGCATGTTAAAAGTGTGTTTGCCAATCTATTTTCAGGATATTTGGACTCTAGCGCCAGTTTTCCCGGTAGCCCCACATCCGTCCTCCCTCTTTCATGCATTGTTGGTGACTGAGGCCTGAGGTGGCCCAAGGCATTCCCCCAGAGGTACGCTCACTTGCCTCCCCTCTCTTGTCGCAGCACACGTGCGCACACATGGCCACATACACACCACCCCTCCAACAGTCAGTTTATTTCCTAAGCTCACTGTGACATAGATTTAAATTTTAACTATCCAAAGTGCATTCTTTTGCTCACATACCGTGTATTGAATATTTTGCTGAAACTCTAAGGATTTTAAGCTCTCTTACGATACCAAACGCAATATGTCTTGGCAAGAGGAACAATAAATTGATTTAATGGATCAGACACAGGATCAGGCAGAGGATCAGACAGAGGATCAAGCAGAGAGTCTGATGGTAGAAGAGGTACCTGTGCATCTCCTTACTGCTGATGAAGATAGTAGCTTAACTCTCCCTCCTCCACTGACTCCCAATAGGTCAGGAGGCCACAATACTGTAATGACATATTTCATCTTATACATTTTCTTCAGAATTCCCGCATGCAAGAGCAAGATCCCTGAAAACAAGAGGAGCAGAATTTTAGACTACAGATGGAGTAATCAAGATAGGAAGACAACCAGTGGTTCACATCTCTTTTCTCCCTGCTATCAGGACCGATTGCGGCATCGCCAGCCTAACAATCTAACACCCTTCCTGTACTTCCTGTCACACCTGTTTACCTAACTCTTGGCTTCTCAGTGCATACACCTACAATCTCTAGCATGCCTATAGTCCATCCCCCACCTCTCCTGCAACATTATGCAACATATCAAGCGTTTTGCCAAAGGAAACTCCGTTTTGAGGACTATGCCGCATTAGTTGGGCTTGATAGATTACATCAAACCTCCCAGCTGATCCACCTGAGGACTTGCATTTCTCTGGACATCCAGCACCTGCTTACGCATACACTGGGCATCCCTCCCAACACATCACTTTACCTTACAGAGGTGTTGGATACACGGCAGAAGCACTTTCGTAGCCTCTGAAATGAAGCCTTACGATGCTGGGAATTGCTGTCCTACAAACAGGCTGTCAGAGAATCGTTTGCAGACTATTATGCACACCTCAAAGATTTCGCTGATGAAGTGGACTTATAGTGCATAAGTCCACTTCCTGCACTGAATGGTAATTGCTAATGGTAATTTTGATGGGTGTGAGGGACGAAGTTAATACAACGCCTTATCCCCCTATAACCTTCATCTACCCTCGCAGAGTTTGTGTGCTGCCGCTCCTATGAATCTAGACGTGCCACTGCATCAGCCATTGCATCTTCCCCTAGTCAAGTCAATGCAGTATCTACGTGCAAGAGAAATTTGCGTTTACAGAAGAGGACTTCTTATCGATCTCCCAGCCAACGTTCTCCCCAGTGACCCTTGTCAATATCGCTCTCGCAAGCATGATTCCAGACAATGCCCGGCTACAGTTGCATCATGCAATAACTATGGACGCATGGGTCGTTGGTCCTGCTCTCAGAAATATCATGCTAAAGAAGCTCAGTCGAATACCTGCAAGAATCAGGGACGTCAGACTGGATATACAGCCTCACCACCTAATACCAAGTCGAATACCAGCTGTCGTTTTGTGAGTGACAACTCGGGTAGTGAGTCCCCCATCCCAGTCACTGTCTCCCAGTCATTCAGCAATATATCATCACATCTCCAGCTAATCCCTAATAGAGGAGCAGACATCACAATGATTGGTACCATACCTTTGGATGCAGTCCACATATCTCAGACAAGCCTTTTATTTCTGCTCATGACCGACGTCGTGGCAGCAGATAGATTCCCCATGACAGTGGCTACAGGCTACTTCTAGGCAACACTTCATCTTGGCAACAAGTCTTGCTCAGCAAATATACATGTTTATGAGGATTTCCAGACTTACCTCCTATTCAGTGAACATTGTCGAGCCCTTGCCATAGTGTCACCAGACTTCTTTCCGAAGCCTATTCTGAAGGTAACTCATGTCAACAGCCATGACATCACCCGCAGCTATTAAGGACTATTTTCTTCGGCAATTCAGCGATGTTCTCATATTCAAGAAGGATCTACAAACCCAGCCACTAAAGAAAATGGCAGGCCCTCAAATGAGGATTCACATGCAACCTGGCAATACACCATTTGCTGTACATACACCCAGGCTCATTCCATTTGCCCTCAGTGATCAAATAAAAGAAGAACTTGACTCATTAATGCAACAAGGAATCATAAAACCAGCAGGCAACAAACCCTGTGAATGTTGCCATCCCATTGTCTTGGTACCCAAGGACAAAGGTGTGCGATTCACTGCGGATCACACACATCTAAATTCTCAGGTAGCATGTCCTACGCACCCATCACCAACGACCCATGATGTTGTCCGCAACATTTCTCCTACTGCAAAGTATTTCACCACAGCAGATGCCCTGCATGGCAATTGGCAAATGGAGTTGACAGAAGAAGACTGCCAGCTGACCACATTTAAAACGCCGTACGGAAGATTTCAGCACTGCCGTGGCCCGTTGGGATTTTCCGCAAGAGGTGATGCATACTGCCTCCGTGGAGATATGGTATTATAAGGTATCCCAAAATGTGTAAAAGTTGTAGATGACATCCTCCTTTCCAATGAGGATCTCCAATCCCACCTACAACATGTACACCAAATGCTGACCAAGTGCCGTCAATACGGCAACACCCTCTACATGGAAAAATTCAATGTAGCTGCCCTTATAGTTAATTTTTGTGGTTATGTCTTATCCTCCGATGGTATTGCAGCAGACCCCAATGGTGTATCAGCTATATGTGACTTCCCTACTCCGTCCAATGTCACAGACCTCGTCAATCAACTTGCCGACTTCACTACAGACATTGCAGCAGCAGCACAGAACTTACGCCCATTTATTAGCCCCAAACGCACATTCAATTAGACGTCCGACCATGAGCAAGCATTTAAGAAAGTCAATACACCTTAAACCCCTGTTCTAGCACCCTTCAATCCTGCTTCGCCCGTGGTTCTGCAAACAGATGCCTCATAGCTATACGGTCTTGGCTATGCCGTACTTCAAGATAACGGCCGAGGTCAGATGCGTCTCGTCCAGTGTGGCTCTCGTTTCCTTACAGATACAGAAACTTGTTATTCTACCATAGAGCTGGAGCTACTTGCAGTCACTTGGGCTATGGCTAAGTGCCGTCTATAATTGTCGGACTTCAACATTTCACCTTAATAACAGATCATCGTCCATTGATACCAATTCTTGACCACTACACTTTGGATGCTATTTGGATTCCACGTCCACAACGACTCAAGATGAAAGCGGCTCCCCACATCTTCACTGCAGTTTGGCACGCAGGGAAACAGCTCTGCATACCAGATGAAAAAGAGTGCACCACTTCGACTGCGCATAACAGGTGCATCGTTGTCAGTGCTGCCACTTCTACTAACGACCAGGCAACACGACCCATTATTGAAGAAGATAAGTCTCTACAGGAAATCCAAACAGCTGCATCCCAGGATCAAGACTACAGTCGTCTCGTTCACTACGTATCTAATGGCTTCCCACCAACCGTCATGACCTTCACCCTTCCGCCCTCCCGTATTGGAAGCTGAGGGACACCCTTTACGCGGATGGAGAGTTAGTATTATATGGACCCCAGATCGTCAACCCTACAGCCCTCCGTAAACGCACTTTGAATCGACTCCACAACAGCCATCGAGGGATTGAAGCTACTCGACGTTGTGCAAGGCAGACAGTATTCTGGCAAGGCATTAATGTAAATATAAAGAGTAAAGTAGAAGGCTGTGATGCCTGCCAACAGCTTCTCCCCAGTCAGCAACAAGAACCTTATATGTGTGTGACAACCACAGATCCCGGCCCTTCGAAAATGTGTCAGCCGACTTCTTTCACGTAGCAGGGAAATCCTTCCTTGTTATTGCTGATAAGACTTTCAAGCTGGCCTGTAATTGTTCCCTGTGAACGTGACACAACTGCAGCCAGTTACAAGAATGTTCTGTCTTCTTCCACAAGGTTGGTGTCCAACTCCGCTCACGAACTGATGGAGGACCCCCCTTTTTATTATTATTATTAGTATTACTACCAAGTTACAACCCTAGTTGGAAAAGCGAGATGCTATAAGCCCAAGGGCTCCAATAGGGAAAACCCGTCCATTGAGGAAAGGAAATAAGGAAATAAATAGATGAGAAAAAATTAACAATAAACCATTCTTAAAACAGTAACAACATCAAAACAGATGTCATATATAAACTATAAAAAGACTTTATGTCACCCTGTTCAACTTAAAAACATTTGCTCCAACTTGAACTTTTGAAGTTTTACTAATTCAACCACTCGATTAGGAAGATCATTCCACAACATTGTCACAGCTGGAATAAAACTTCTAGAATACTGTGTAGTATTGAGCCTCATGATGGAGAAGGCCCGGCAATTAAAATTAACTGCCTGCCTAGTATTACGAACAGGATGGAACTGTCCAGGAAGATCTGAATATAAAGGATGGTCTAATTAAAAAAAATCTTATGCAACATGCATAAAGGACTAATTGGATGACGGTGCCAAAAATTAATATCTAGATCAGGAATAAGAAATTTAATAGACTGTAAGTTTCTGTCCAACAAACTAAGATGAGAATCAGCAGCTGAACACCAGACAGACAGGAGAACAATACTGGAAGCAAGGTAGAATGAAAAAATTAAAACACTTCTTCAGAATAAATTGATCACCGAAAATCTTAAAAGACTTTCTCGATAGGCCATTTTTTTGTGCAATTGAAGAAGACACAGACCTAATCTGTTTCTCAAAAGTAAATTTGCTGTCAAGAATCACACCTAAAGTTTTAAACGAATCATACAAAGCTAAAGAAATATTATCAATGCTGACATCCAGATGTTGAAGAGCCACTGTCCTTGGCCTACTTACGATCATACTTTGAGTTTTGTTGGGCTTCAACTTCATACTCCATAATTTGCACCATGAACTAATTTTAGCTAGATCTCTATTAATGAATTCAGCAACCCCAGATCTACATTCAGGAGATGAAATTTCTGCAGAGAGAGTAGCATCATCTGCATATGCAACAAGCTTGTTTTCTAGGCCAAACCACATGTCATGTGTATATACTGTAGTATAAAAAGTAATGGGCCAAGAACACTACCCTGTGGAACACCAGATATCACATTTCTATACTCACTATGGTGTCCATCAACAACAACTCTTTGAGATCTATTACTTAAAAATTCAATAATAATGCTAAGAGATGACCAACCACCTCCCAACTGTTTGAATTTGAAAACAAGGGCCTCATGATTAACACGGTCAAAGGCAGCACTAAAATCAAAGCCAATCATACGAACTTCTTGACCACAAACAAGGGATTTCTGTACAATATTGGAAATTGTAAGAAAGGCCTCACATACTCCAAGGCCTTTACGAAAACCAAATTGCAAACTAGGGAATATATGATTACCTTCACCAAACCTATTAAGACGTTTTGCTAAAAGACGTTCAAAAACTTTAGATATGGGAGTTAGGGAAATTGAGCGGTAATCAGTTGGACTTGAGCTACCACAAACACATTTACATAGAAGAGTAACATTACCAATTCTCCAATAAGTGCTAAAAGCTTAATTCTCCAACAAGTGATAAAAGCTCCTCTTCTTGCTAACTTGCGCAGAATAACACATAACTTTGGAGCTAAGAAATCTCCAGTCTTTATATATAACAAAGGAAAAATACCATTTTGGTCTACACCTTCATAAGCATCAAGGGCCATCACAGAGCTTTAATTTTATGAGATCAAAAATCTAAACTAGTTAGTTTAGCCTCAGGAAAACAGGAATGAAGAAGTTCGAGTTTCTCCTTACTCTGTTAACTGTCAAACACATCAGCCAAAATGGTTGCCTTTTCCTTTGGACAGTGAGTGACTGAGCCATCTGGTTTAAGTAAAGGAGGAACTGTTGCATCTACCCAAAAGAGTGCAGATTTAAGGGTATACCACCACTTATGTTCCCGAGTTGTACCAGAAAGGCTTTACGGTTAAATTGTATTCCTTTTCAGTTGAAACATAAACTCTCTGAGCAAAAGCTCTAAGCTGAGTATAGTTATTCTAGGTCAAAGCTGACCTGTTACCCTTCCAAAGATGATAGGCCACCTGCTTCTCCAAATAAGCACGTCTACAATCATCATTGATCCACGGTTTGCCTTCGCTCAGTACCTTAGCACACGAGAAGGGATACGCCTGTCAATTATGTTGACAAGATTCTCATTCAAAGGAACAACAGGATCAACACTATTATATAATTGTGACCAATTCAAGCCCAAAAGATCATGCAAAATCCCATTCCAGTCTGCTTGAGATTTCATATAAATTTTACACGAGTATGATATATCAGGGACAGGCTGCTCAGTCTTCACTACTAAAGAAAGCAAGGCATAATCAGATGTCCCTACTGGAAAGAAAAGCAATTACCAGACCTGGGAGTAGCTTCACTTATGATTTGCTCACAGCCTGAGTCAGAGGCAAAGTCTGAAGCTCTTAAGTCATGGGGATCGATAGGAGAAACAGAACTTAACCACTCCTTATGGCGAGTATTAAAATCACCAACAAAGACAAAAGAAGACTTTCCATCATTTTGTATCTTAGCCATAATGGTAAGAAGACAATTGAAGATAGAATCATCCATGTCTGGATTCCGCTAGATCGAACACAAATAGAAGATGTTATGCCTGCCACAAACTTTTATTACTCGAATCTCATGACATCCATATTCATAGCAGGACTTATGAGAAGCAGGGTACTCAGTCCTAATATACACCACCATTCCCATGGCCCTAGGATGGCATCACGTTTCAACAATTATGGCTTCTTAAAACCAGTTATATGGAGCTCAGATGAGCACCTCATATTAGAAACCAAAGTTTCTGAGCTCAAAAGAATATCATACTGTCTGGACGCAACTGTAAGGTCTTGAATATTTTCATGACTACGAATATTGCAGTACAGTAGACAACATTGACGAAATCTAGGACATACTGGTCGCGGATTTTGTTCAATGTCTCCAGACAGCATAAGAATTAATGGTAATAAAAAAAGAGACATCATACTTAAAACTAGATTAACAAGAATTATAACAAAAACAATATGTACAGAAATATAAATAAAGTGATTGATCAAACTCATAGACTATAGGAAAAAAGTCGGAAAAACTGGTCAACATGGAAGAGCCGATACATCATGCAAGGCTAAATACCCTCCAGGATAGCCACTTCAACTGAAGGGAGAACAGTAAGATGGTTTTGAGAAGAAAAAGGATAAGAGAAAGACAACCTCTTGATAAACCACCAGACATCCATGGCCCTTCTAATAAGCCTGCCCAACACACCATCTCAAAAAAAAAAAAAAGACAAGAGGAAGAGAGAAAAAATTAGATAGATTAGTGTGCCCAAGGGTACCCTCAAGCAAGAGAACTCTAACCCAAAACAGTAGAAGACCATGGTACAGAGGCTATGACACTACCCAAGACTAGAGAGCAATGGTTTGATTTTGGAGTGTCCTCCTAGAAGAGCTGCTTACCATAGCTAAAGTCTCTCTTCTACCCTTACCAAGAGTAAAGTACACTAAATAATTACAGTACAGTAATTAGTCGGCTGAGCAAAGAAGTATTTGGTAATCTCATTGTTTTTAGGTGTATGAGGAAAGACAAGAATCTGTAAAGAATAGGCCAGAGTATTCAGTGTATGTGTAGACAAAGAAAAAATGAGCCGTAACCAAGGAGAGGGATCCAATGCATTACTTTTTGGCCACTCAAAGGATCCAATAACTCTCTAGCGGTAGTATCTCAACAACTTCAAGCAATTCACCGATCGCTGGGGAGTTACTCACTTCATCAATTCTCCACATTACCCCCAGTCTAATGGTCATGCAGAAGCTGCAGTGAAAGCTGTAAAACACCTTATCATCAAGACCACTCCTTCCAGGAACATAGATTGTGAAGCCTTTAATAGAGACTTCTAGAGCTCCAGAATACACCGACCACTGCTGGACACTCCCCTGCGCAGATTCTCTATGGTCCCCCTCTCCATACGTATTCTAGCCCACCCCAGATCATTCACAGATGAGTGACAAACTAAGGATGAAGATTACGACTGTTGCACTGCTGCCAACACTCGCCCTCTACCCAAGCTCACCATCGGGCAACAAGTTACGATACATGATGCAACGACGCTTCGATGAGAAAAGATTGGCATGGTGATGGGCTGCGGAAGGTCAAGACAGTATGAAGTACGCCTTCCTAGTGGTCATGTATGATTTCAAAACCGAAGACATATATGCCCAGTCACTAATATGAGTGATGACACCACTACACAAGTCCCTGTATCCATCCCCTTGCTCTGGCCAGGAAAGAGAGCCATCATTTCAACCCTCTAATAATACCCCTCGTCGTTCACCTCCACCAGCTCAAAGGAGTTCATGTTCCGCTCAAGACAGTGCTACGAGCGTAAAGGGGGAGGGAGGAGGTGTATAGATATCTAATATTAAGTTGTACAGAACTTACAGTATGTACAGTTTATAAGCATCTTTGTACTTCCACTTAATATTTATTTACAAAAGAATGATATTTATATTTCCATTTATCTTGTCACACTTTAAGACCTCTATTTCATTGCATCGTGGCAGCAGTGTAATCATGTGTGTCAACACTAGTCTTCTTTTCGCCACATGCATAGTCAGTCGTTGTCAAGTGATAACTGTATTAACAAGCATGGAGCTGCCTCCCACTGCTGTCGTGTTGCTGTCCATATATCATTAATATAAAAGATTTTAAAGTATCTACGAGTTTGATTTGTCACCTCTCATTCCATTCCTTGCATGGACATACGTGGCAGCATCACACAGAGCTGAGATATCAACCTCAGCTGAAACACTTGATTGATTGATTGATTGATTGATTGATTGATATAAAATTTTCTGGGATCCTGACATCGAAGGTCATTGACGCAGATATCATTAATTATATAGAAAATTATATTTTCATAATAAAATAAATTTTTGAACATACTTACCCGCTGGTTATATAAATATAGCTTTAGTCCTCTGACGTCCAGCAGAAATTCAAAACTCGCAGCAATTGCAGATAGAGTAGCCAGGTGTACACTAGTGCCCACACGCGAGCTACACAGAACCATTCCATGCATCCCCAGATTTTCCATGCCCATAGAATGTCTCTAGAGGGGAGGAGGGGGGGAATAAAGGGATTTTGACAAAGGAAAAATCTATTTCTGGGAAGAGACCTGTGACGCCCGGTGAAAGAAGCCCTTCTTTACACTTTTCTAATATAAATCTTCCAAATATACTAGAGAAAGATAAAAGCATGGAATGCAGAGGTTACTAACCTCGCGCGATCACCTTATGGGTGTCGTGTATACAACAGGGGCGTGTGAAAACCACTATTCACAGGCTGTCTTTCATTTAGATAATCCCTTCATCAAAGGGGAGGGCCGTGACAGGCCCTAGAGAACACAGTTGGACTACCCCACCGACACGTACTACGCGCTCTCCAGGTCATGCTTCTGCAAGAACATATGGCTTGGCAAGGAAAAAAGGGGTGAGTCCGTACAAAACAACCGGGAAGGGTTTCACCGGGCGTCACAGGTCTCTTCCCAGAAATAGATTTTTCCTTCGTCAAAATCCCTTTTCTGGGGCGACCTGTGACGGCCGGTGAAAATGTACCAGAGAATGCCTTACAAGCCCAATACAATAATAACAATAAGGAGAATACAAACACCATGTAAGCCAATAATATAATACTGTAAGTAAACATAAAATTACAAACTAGCCAAAGGACATAGGGGACGCAAGGCTAAAATAATTATGAAGACAAGGAATCATCTGAGTGTCCAGTCGCAAAAGGTATCAATTTTACATGTCTAAGCATATCTAAACATTAAAGGAATGGTAAATACATTAACAGTTAAATCATAGGAATTAAACATGGTAAATAACTTAGGGCTAACGAACCACCCAGGAGAGTGGCGATGTGGTGTGAGTGGCGGGTAGGAGGGAGGAGAGAAGAGATGGAATAAAGGAATAATCAGAGATTAATGGGGAGAGATAAGACTCCCCACTGCAACCGTAGGGTATTTAAGGGCCTGTAAGTTCTTTAGATAGTGGCGTTTGAAAACCATAGGAGATTTCCAACCCGTATATTTTTTAAGGTCATCAAAGTCCATGTTCTGGAAGTAATTGATGGAGGTAGATATTGACCGTATATCATGAGCATGGGGAAATGATTCCGGGTTAGCATGTTTAATGAAGTAAGAGGATTTGTTGTCTGATACCTTGAGTGGTCATAGTACCCCCTTGTTCCCTGATAAATAAGGGGCCAGACGATCGGGTGGCAGATCTAGCTAAAAAGGCCCTGAGAGTAGTGACTGGACACAGCGAAAGATCCTAGGGAAGAGAGATTATCTTCCAAGGGGACCACCTATTTTGCGGGTCCTCATTTTTAGCTAGGAAAGCTCTGTCTGGAGAAAGCAGTACTTCGCCTGTAGGGAGGAAATCTATGTTTTCCGGGTTACGTGAGAGAACTGCTAGTTCTGAGATTCTAGCACCTGAGGCCATAGCTGTTAGAAATAGAGTCTTCCTAAGCAGAGTGATATAAGGGCAGGACTCATTGTCCGTGTCTGACGCAAGTTTGAGGACATCGTTCAGAGACCAAGAGACTTTGTGGCCGATCCAAAGGTCGAAGCCTAGCACACGCTTTTGGAATAGATGAGAAATAGGAATCCGCCAGGTTAATGTTAAACCCAACAAGGAAGATCTTCTTCAAAGCTGACTTGATGGTGGTTATAGTGCTAGCTGCCAGGCCCTTGTCAAATAGGAACCTAAAGAACGAGATGGCTAAATTCGGAGTCATACGAGTATGGTCTGAATTCTTTAGGAAATCTGCTAATTTCTTAACAGCCGAATCATATTGACGAATTGTCGAGTCCCTTTTGTCCGCTTCGATGAAGAGAACGTTTTCCGGGTCAATGTTTGCGTCTTTACGAGCTGCAAACTTCATGAAGTCCACAAAGTTAGGGTTTTGGCTATCCTTGAGGAATCTGACACAGTCTGTGTTTGGATTACTTGGGTCAGTTTGGGGAATGGAATCCGGAAGGGTCGGAGTTTCAACTCAAGGAGGAGAGGAAACCAACTTCTCTTTGGCCAGTGAGGTGCTACTAAAGCCACTGCCCCTCGGAAGGAGCGTAGTTTGTGCAATACTTTCATTAGAAGATTCACTGGTGGAAATAGGTAAATCTTCCTCCAATGGTTCCAATCCAGGGTTAATGCGTCTATGGCATAAGCCTGAGGGTCCATGTTTGGTGTCACATAACACGGAAGTTTGTGATTCATCTGAGTTGCGAATAGATCTACCTGGAGGCCCGGAACTAGTCTGAGTATCCACCGGAATGAAATTATGCCCAGAGACCATTCTGATTCCAGTGGTTTCGTCCTGGATAGTGAGTCCGCTATCAAATTCTGGACTCCCACTAGGTGAGTTGCTGACAGGAACCAGTTCTTTTCTGTTGTCAAGGCGAAGATAGTGACCAGGATCTGATTCAGGTTGGGTGACTTGGATCCTCCTCTGTTGATGCAGTGTACTACGGCTGTGCTGTCTGAAACTACTCTGATGTGGGTCGACCTCGGAGGAGAGAGTCTCTTTGGGGTCAAGAACACTGCCATGGCTTCGAGAATATTGATATGGAAGTGTTTCATGGCAGGTGACCAAGAGCCCTGAAACATCTGATGTTCGTAGTAACCCCCCCATCCACTCAGAGACGCGTCTGTATGAATTGTCACTTGTGGAGGTGGGAATTGAAGAGGAACCGATTTGCAGAGGTTCTTTGGTTCGGACCATGGCTGTAGCCTCATTTTCAAGACAGAGGGGATCTTCGAGACCTTGTCTCTTAAAGGTACTGTGGCTCTCTTTCTCCAAACTCCATTGATGTCTTTGAGTTTGGCTTTCAATAGTCGATCTGTTACTGAAGCGAATTGAAGAAGGCCGAGGATTCTTTCTAAGGCTCTTCTGGACACCTGTTTGTGTTTGAGAAAATTCTTGATCGTGGAAGCTATTTCTCTTACCTTTTTGGGAGGTAGAGACAGCTTGTGCTTTGAAAGGTCCCACTGAATGCCTAACCATTCGAAGTGGTCTGATGGTAGTAGGCGGGATTTTTGGAGATTGACCCGAAATCCCAGGTTGGTGAGAAAACGAAGTACTTTCTTCGTAGCTCTGTTGCATTCCAGGGCCGACCGAGCCCAAATGAGCCAGTCGTCCAGATAAGCAACGATCTGAATCCCTTGGTTTCTGAGTTGTTCTAACACTCTCTCCCAGTTTCGTGAATATCCTGGGTGCAATGTTGAGGCCGGAGGGCATGACTTTGAACGCAAAGGCTTTCCTGCCTAGACGGAAACCTAGGTAAGGAGAGAAGTTTCGAGCTATTGGTACGTGATAATAGGCGTCGGTAAGATCGATAGAGGTGGTGACGGCCCCACGGGGAAGTAAGGTCCGTACCTGAGAGATAGTCAACATCCGGAACCTGTCGCAGAGGATGTAAGAATTTAGCTTTGACAAGTCCAGGACCACTCTCAACGCCGACGAGCCTTTCTTCGGAACTGTGAACAGGCGGCCTTGGAACTTCAGCGATCGAACCCGTTTGATTGCTTTTTTCTTGAGTAACTCTGTGGTGCTTTTTTCTTGAGTAACTCTGTGGTGTACTCTCTAAGTATGGTAGTGGGTTTCTGGAAGAAGGCCACTGGTGGAGGAGGAGAACCTTGTGACCATTTCCACCCCAAACCTTTGGAGACTATGCTGTGAGCCCACGGACTGAAGGTCCACTGGTCTCGAAAGTGGTAGAGTCTCCCCCCTACCGGGACTATATTATTGCGAGGGAGTGAATCTAGGTCCTTTCCCTCCTCGAGCACCCCTTGTCCTAGGTCCGCCTCGTTGACGGAACTGTCCTCTACCCCTGTAGCTACCTCTCTGGTGTCCACGAAAGGGACCTGAGGGTTTGTAGCTAGGGTTGTATGCGGGTGAGGGCATCCAAACGGGGTTGGGTTGTGTACCTGGGGGAGCGGGAGACTGTGATGACGAGTGGGTAACAGACGATTGATGGTAGTGCCCTCGGTTCGTCTTGTAAGAGGCAAATCTCTGTTTCTTCTTGAAGAAGGTTTGCTTTTGGGCTTCAACCTTCCTTTTGGCAGTGAGACCCCACCTCGCTTGCAAATTTTGGTTTGCTCTCGCAGCGTCTTGTAGAACCTTGTTCACCTCCTCCTAAGGAAAAAGGTTCTTACCCCAGCAGGGGGAAGCTATCAGCCTGTTCGGTTCATGTCTGATCGAGGCCTCAGATAGAACGTGTTTCCTGCAACTAACCCGAGCCGAACAAAACTCGTGTAGGTCGATTTGGAAGGACAGAGACAGGTTCTTCGTGAATACCCGGAACAAGGTCTCAGTCAGATAAAGCGAGGCTAGTGACTCCACGGAGGTAATGGAGTGGAGAGACCTAGCTAACCTATTCCTTGCCTCCAACTCAGTCTTGAGAAGATTTTCCGGTAATTTGGGAAGCTTCTCGGAAAACAGATTAGAGGCGCAGTCTGGGTCTAGCTTCCCTACTGTGAAAGTAGAGGGGGCATCGTCCCAGATAGTAGCGGTACTTGGGATGAGCATGGAGGTGGGGTCCGTCTCTTTAAGAGCCGGCATGGCAGAACCTTCTTTGATAGCTTGAAAAGTAAGACCTGCCACTTTATCTGTAATAGGTAGGGTAATAACTGGAGAAGCTGTAAATATGGTGTAGGCTCCTTTGTGTGGGGTGAGCTTGGAATTAGTGCACCCCCAGTCCGACAACGTCCTGGCCCAGAGAGCTTGGGCCTGCTCTTTAGGAAATATTACCGTTTCCTTCGGTACCTTGTCTAACCTAACCAAGGCATGTTCTTTCAATCGGATGAAGCCGTTGAATGGGAATTCTAGTCCCGGAGGGTAAAATTCTAGGTCCTCTAGAGGGCGGGTGCCTATGCCCTCCAGAGTTATGGCACCATCTATATATGGAGCATGTAAGGCAAACCTCCAAGGGTTGTTTTTATCGAAGGGGGGTAACTTCGATGCGTCTGGGGCTGAAGGAGGAGGCATCTGAGTTCCTGAACGGATCAGATTCGCCACCATATCTTTGAGCTCCGTCATAGCCCCTTGGTTTGCCCTAGAATGTTGTTGTAGATGCTGTTGTATCTGCTCTTTCACAATATCCCTGACCATGGCGGCGGATAAGGCGGACTCCCGAGCCCGATCCGCTGACGAAGCCCTGGACTTAGCGGACTTTGTCTTTTTAGTAGTCACGGTTTTAGGTAAAGTAATATGAACATCAGGATCCTTTGAGGGTCCCGGGACCGGTGACACTGATAATGGCAAAGCTGAAGGCTTAAAGATACGTAGTGGCTTCACCTTGGGTCGTACAGGAACGGAGGGATCCCGAGGAGAAGCCGTAGGCTTATCAAAGCTGTGAAAGGAAGCAGTAGAGGAAGGAGTGAGGGATGAAAGGGGGTCCACCAACTCATCACCACCTACCTGCTCAACCATGGGTTCGTCGTCCAGATCTAGAAAGGACGCGTCCTCCGTCAATAAAACTTCTTCCTCCGTTGGAATGGTTGCTCTAACCGTCTCAATTAACGGGGCAGCTGTCTCCGGTGGAACTGCTGCAGTAGCAGAGCCCGGGAATAGGAGAGAAGCCATGTCTCCATCAAGGAGATAGGGTGCGCCAGACGGCGCATTCCTCCCAAAACCTGACACCCACGGACGGAGAGTAGCTCTTGCCTCCCGGAGAGATTCATCATCAGCCTGAAAGAGGTGAGGGGATTAATGATGAAGCAATAATCGATGTAAATATATAAAGACCAATTAATTAATCGCAAAGGATATTAACAGGAACAAACTAGAACCAACTTACATCCTCGCTCAGGAGTAGGGATGACAGCTCGTAGCAGAGCGTGCATGACTCCGGGAACCATACCATGTAGGGGGCTTGTCCCGGTTCCCGAGAGAAGGATATGGCGCAATGTGCATGGGACCGGCATAGATCATGGCCCAGGGGATCAGTAAAGGCAGCGGAGCAGCCCTTGGCAGCGCAAATAAATTTAATTATGTGTGAGTAAAATACTAGCTAACAAATAAATATATTAACAACCAGTAACCACGTAACATGTAACTATAAACCTCATCGGTAAAAAATTGTTAACTCCGGTTCTAATCGTCTGATTGATCTCTGTTTGTACCGGAGATCCGGTGACAAAGGTCCGTCATCGTGAAATCGTGAACCTCAGCGGTAAGATAACATTAACCTCAATGCTGAACGTCTGTGTTATCTCCAGTAATTGTGATTAATCATGACAAAGGTTCGTGTGCAAAAGGCCTCAGCCGGAGTCTGATTGCCGGATTTCACCGTTGCACTCCAAATATCTGACTAGTTCTCACCCAATGAGTATCCATTATAGAGGAGTATAACTCAAGGCGGAGCTACGGGTGTCGGCATAAAGCGATCCCAAAATAATGACTCGTACACTAACGGAACCTATTAATAGTGCTAGCTATATTAACAGTAACCACATCAATAAAACGTGAATATCTGGAGAGCGCGCGTAGTAGGTGTCGGTGGGGTAGTCCAACTGTGTTCTCTAGGGCCTGTCACGGCCCTCCCCTTTGATGAAGGGATTATCTAAATGGAAGACAGCCTGTGAATAGTGGTTTTCACACGCCCCTGTTGTATACACGACACCCACAAGGTGATCGCGCGAGGGTAGTAACCTCTGCATTCCATGCTTTTATCTTTCTCTAGTATATTTGGAAGATCTATATTAGAAAAGTGTAAAGAAGGACTTCTTTCACCGGCCGTCACAGGTCGCCCCAGAAAAGGTTATATAACCAGCGGGTAAGTATGTTCAAAAATTTATTTTATTATGAAAATATAATTTTTAAACATTAAACTTACCCGCTGGTTATATAAAATTAGCTGATTGACACCCTTGGTGGAGGGTTAGAGACAGCTACATTGTTGGAATATTACTTAAGAGTTAATCAAAACAAGCTTAAGGGTTCGTAGCTGTTAAGGAAGCTGACTTCAATGATTCTCTGCCTCATTATGTCTGCTATCCTTATGAGCTCCAGCGAGCCACCCAGGGGGCTGAAGATCTCCAGGAGCTGTCAAACTGGTAAATAACCTCTATGCTGACAGGACCTCAACTAATACCCTTGTTCCGGGCTCTCTCAAGGAACAAAATGACCACCCGACTAAATCATAGATTGCCGAAGATTGTCGACCAATCTCCACATACAACCATAAAAATATATAAAAGTTCCAAGAGAAGAAAAGGGTACTAGGGTTATGGGAACGTAGTGGTGGATCCTTCGCCCACTACTGCACTAGCTGTTACGAATGGTCCCAGAGTGAAGCAGTCCTCAAAAAGAGTCTGGACATGTTTCAAATAATGTGAAGCAAACACAGATTTATACCTCTAAAAGGTTGTGCTCTTAATGCTTTACAACGATCTATTTTGCTTGAAGGCCACCGAAGTTGGTACAGTTTGAGCTTCAAGCGTCTTGGCCTTTATAAAAACTTGCAGTCTGCCTTACTGCAAAGTGCATGAGCCTCTTAATTAAGAGCCTGATGAAGAATGAAAGAGCATTCTTCAACATCTGTAACGAGGACTTCTAGACCGAGCACCAAAGAGCTTCCGACTAGCCTCGCAACTCTTTCATTCAGTTCAGATATAACTTCAGGACTCTTACTGAGCACAGGACTCTCTCTAACTCCTCGCCAGCTACATCAGAAAGGTTCGGAATCTCAAAAGCCTTGGGTCAAGGTTGAGAAGGGTGTTCGTTCTTAGCGAGAAAGCCTAACTGCAATGAGCAGATAGCTTTATGATCTCGAAAAAAACCATCATTTAAGCTCAAGGCATGAATCCCACCGACTCTGTGAGCTGTCGCCAGACTGACTAAAAATAGAGTCTTCATCGTGAAGTCCTTAAATGAAGCTGAATGCAAGGGCTCAAACCTGTCACCCATAATGAACTTCAGGACAACATTCAGATTCCAAACTGGTGAATCCTGGAGCTGTTGCTTTGATGTTTCAAACGATTTGAGAAGTTTCTGTAGGTCTTTAACATTAGAAAGGTCCAAGTCTTAGTTCCATGCATACGGTTGCTACATACTCTTGTATCCTATGATGGTAGAGGATAACAAAATTGCATTTCCTTCGAAGATGTAACAGGAAGTCAGTAATCTAAGTTACCGAAGTACTGGGCAAGGAAAGAGAGTTGATTCTGTACCCCTCTCTAACAAACCTCGTACCTAGATTGTTAAACCTTGATGGAAGAAGTACTCCTTGCTCCTGCAATAGCTCTAGTTACTTCCTTCGAAAAAACCTCTAGGTCTTGTGAGTTTTTTGATAATCTGAAGACAGTTAGATGAAGAGCTTGGAGATTTAGATGGTACCTTTCAAGTGGGGTTGTTTGAGTAAATCCTCTCTTAACGAAAGACTTCCTTGAGTGTCTACCATCCATTGCAGTACTCCTGTGAACCACTCTCTGAGGGCCAAAAGAGGACCACTAGAGTCAATCCGTTCATTCCGTATGACACAAACTTTTGCATCACTTTGTAATGAATTGAACAGTGGAAAAGCGTATAAGGCCATGTCATGAGCTGTTTGATGCTCGGGGTCGCATTCTGCTTGATGGTTAACGTCACGTCTCGATAGACGCTCGACGTCACGTCTTGCTGGATGCTCGATGTCACGTCCTGTTCTGCTGGAATCTCGACGTCCCGTTAGGTGGACGTTCGACGTCACGTCTGTTTGCTTGACTCCTTGGGTTAAAAATGGCTAAAATATGACATTTATGTAGGGAGTTGTAAAGACGTTCGTCATCAAGAACATCTCGAACTAGTAGCCTCACTACGCTTGGTGTCCAGGTGGGAAGTTACCTGACACTCAGGGTCCAGGCCTGCTACTCTCTTGTTGTTCGCAGGCCGATAAACTAGCATGAGCGAAGAGAGCTTCTGTTGCATATCTAGCAGCACAATAAAAATAGGGTCAAACTGTTGTGGTACCAGAGACGTCACGTCTACCACAAGCTCTCTTTCTACACCGTTTAAAAAAACATGCAGAGCGTCCAGAAGACGATAACCAGTTTGACGGTGGAAAAGGAGCATGAACTGATGTCATGCTAGGCTCAGACAACTGTCCTGCAACTGGGTGAGTTGGACGTTATTTGACAGTTTCCAACATCCTAAAAGGATGTTTGGTAGGAGAGTTTTCTTTGGTAGAAGGAAAAAACGCTCAGGACTGCTCCAAAGACTACAACTAGAAGCTTGCGGTGTCATGATAGTACGCTGATTGACCGTGTCCACCTTCCTCTTCAGAGGTCTGGAAGTTGATGGCAACCTCGTTTGGGTGGTGCGTCATCCAAAGATGACGAAAAAACTTTCACCTCACCTTTCCTATAATGAAGGTGAGCGTCCTGGGAAGCGTCAATAGGTATGCTCGAGTAGGCGTCTGCAAAGGGAGCTAAAGCCTCTCGTTTCCTTTGTCGTTCGACATTCCTTCTCCCAGGGAATAGGGAGCTGGAAGAAGTTTCTTTTTTTTTTTTTTTCTAAATCGACATACCTTGGAAGAGGTCTAAGGATTAGAAGAACGACAGGTCCTAACAGACGCACCCTCTATTTGAGGGGTGGTGCTTAGACCGAAACAAAGAGCCCAAAACTGGACAACTTTCTCCTATACACGAACCTTCAGGTATTGCTTGAAGTTCGGATGGATGAGGATGTGGAAGTAAGCATCCTGGAGATCTAAAGAGACCATCCATTGGACCTTTCCTACTGCTGTAAGGACTGATTTCGATGTCTCCATGGAGAACTTTGTCTTCTGAACGAAGGTGTTGAGAGCAATGACATCCAGGACCGGGCAATAGCCTCCTTCTCCAAAAAGAGAGACATTTGATGTTGCATAACCTGTCTTTTAGGCTCCTCTCTTTATTTGGCAGAGAGGTCTATCAGAGTAACTAATAAAGGAGGTTTCACTAGGAAAAAGATTTCGCATCCATCCTTTAGTGAAAGCACGGACCAAAGGTCTGCTCCTCTCCTCTCCCAAGCTCACTAGAAGTAGTTAAGTCTGGCTCCTACTGTTGTCTGTGCAATTCAGAGATAAAGTATGCTGAAACTTTCTTGCTGATTTAGACACCAAAACCTGTCTTTCACCAACTCTTGAGGGAAAAGAGACGAAGAAAAAAGGGGGAGGTGCAAAGTTATCCTGCTTCATTGCCTGCATGGCATACCTGATAAGGAAGCTGGCTTCATAGGCTTTAATGGCTCATTGCATCCAGTCTCCTATCATCCTCAAGCTCTATTTGATGATCGAGAATATTTCTATGTACAACGACTTCTCTCACAAAGCCGGTTGTACTGCAGCATTGTTGCTCAGGGTTTTGACGGAGGATCAGACTCAAGACCCCAAAGACCTAAGTCCACAAGCACACAGCAAAAAAGGTACATGGCCCCTCTCACAAAAGCACTAATGCAATTCCTGCTGCTCCAGCTGAAAGTGTTGCTGCACCAACATCTGCAGTTAGGCTCTTTATGCTGCCTTGAGGATGCGCTATTGCACTGTCCAACCAGCACCATCTTAGTAAACAGAGACTCCTTCGACGCCTTCCTTAGCGAAAACTCTGAAGGCGGGACGAGGAGCAACAGGCACAAAATCAATTGGAAACTCTTCAGAAAAAACTATCATGAGTTTCTTAAAGCCAACTGAAGGGAGAAGGATCTTAGGAACTTCTCCTAAGAGAATTCCACCAAAAGATAAATAGGGGAAAAGAGATCGTCAATCCCTTCTTCCTACAAGTCTCTAACCAAGGTAGAGATCTCTGGTTTCCTAGGAGTCAACTCCTTAAGGTCCTGAATTCTGGCCTCGATGCTTTTAGAGGTTTAATTCTCGCTCTCCAACAGACACCAAGAGTTAGTTCAAGCGGGCCTTGGTCTGAGAAAATAATATCTTTCCAGTTAATATTTATTTCTGTATCTTTTAATATAGCGCCTGGCGTAACAATGTTCCAACGCTAGACACTCATGGTCATTACGATCGGAACTAAGACGATCACGATCTTGACACTAGACGTCAAGTCCAACTGCTGGACTCTTGACCCCATGCAACTCTTTGACGCTCGGTGTCACCTCCAACTGCTAGACACTCAACGTCAAGTCCAACTGCTGGAAGCTTGAAGCCATGGAACTGCACGACACTCGGCGTCACGTCTAACTGCCTAACATTCGACGTCAAGTCCAACTTTTGGAAGCCAGATGCCATGCAACTGCTTGGCGTTCAGCGTCATGTGACTCTCGGAACAATGCCGTTCACGATTCAGACGCTCGCGATCTAGACGCTCGGAGCTATGTTTGACACGCGGCGTCACGTCCAACTGCTTGACGCTCGATGTCACGTAACTGCTTGACGTTCGGCGTCATGTCTAACTGCTTGACACTCAACGTCAAGTCCAACTGCTGGAAGCTTGACGCCATGCAACTGCTTGACACTCGGCGCCACGTGACTTTCAGAACAATGACGCTCACGATTAAAAACGCACGCGAATCAGACGCTCGGAACGGTCGATCATCGAACAAGAGAGACAAAGAAGTTGCACTAAGTTACAAACATCGTGTCAAACTCTTACAGCAGCATTAGAAGCTAGCCTTGCTGGACGCTCGATGTCCAAAGCTCTGCGTTTGGTGTTAGAAAACACTTTTACCTCGCGTTACCTACGGCGAGGGCGAGTGTTCTGGGAATCGTTAACAGGAACGCTCGAGGGGACTTCTGCTCGGGTCTTACAAGACACTTGGCGCCAGGCTGGTGCCTCTCACGTCTTTTCGCCGATCGACATTCCTTCTCCCATGGGTTAGGGAGCTTGGAAGAGGTCTAAGGCTAGGATAACGACAGGTCCGAACAGAAGCACCCTCCACTGTATTGAATAAATTCACTGCACTAATTTAGCACTAAAAACTTGCACTTTTATAATCTTTGGCATAAGACCAAAAGTAGACATGCCCGTTATGAGAGATCTTACTATTCTGTCAAGGGCTTGCATGAGAATGCAATAGGTATTGAATCCTATATAAAATGTAACAAAATATTTTATATAAAATATTAAATGAATAGATAGGAATAGAGAATATATATAAATGTAAACAACCCTTATTACTTAAGGGTTTCCAATGAAAGATGATTAGCCACATTTTACAATTGGAACTTCTATATATATTATACGAAAAAATTTAGTATTCCCAAACTTGAATACTTTGGTTTTTAAGAAGAATTTACTTTTCATAAATAACGATACAAAGAAAATTGTAATACTGTATCGATTGACTGAGAACTGCGCAGCGTAAATTAAACTGAACGCTAGTTTAGTTAATCTTTGAAAACAGATTGAAGATTATCTAAAGAAAGTATACTAAAAAGAGAAAAATTTTCTTAAAACAACATAATCCTTTTATCTTATATAACTTAAATACTTTGTAAGAAAGTATTCACTTATCATTCTTTGTAGAAAAAGAAAGAAATTGCAAGTCATACTCTAGCTTACGTCATATGACTGTGACGTCATAGAGTAGGCGGGGTGTTTACCTACCGCCATCAAGCTTTTCGTTAGTTTAAAAAAGGTTGAACAAATTTCTAATCCTACCTTTTAAGCTATAAACATAGCGATCAAATACCAAACAAAATCAATAAGCGAATGCCAAGAACCATATTTAGGAGTACATCACCGAGATAACTGCTAAAATCCAGGTTAATAACGAGTGAATTCCAACGATGTTGCCGATGTGACCGGCAGGGAAAATCTGGGGATTACTGGAATGGTTCTGTGTAGCTTGTGTGAGGGCGCTAGTGTACACCTAGCTACTTCATTTGCGATTGCAGCGAGTTTTGAATTTCTGCCGGACGTCAGAGGACTAAAGCTATATTTATATAACCAGCGGGTAAGTTTAATGTTTAAAAATAAAATATTCAATTAAAACCATAAAAGTTAAGATGTCATTATAAAAGTTAAATAGTTTTCAGATGTCCTGCTTCTGAAATAAATCTAAAAATGCCGCTCTCATAGTAGGACACATCATGTCCAAGAATCTTGGCAAGGATGAACCTGACATCCTCAGCTCAAGCCTCAAACGGATATCTATTTCTTAAGTTATTATAATTGGGGCATTCGGTCAACAAATGCCTCACTGTTAAAGGTACCAAAGAGTCGTCGCAATACAGTTGGTGCTGGCCCTTCAGTAGAAACTTGTGTGTCATCGGGCATCATGTTAAACCTCCAAGGAGATATGACATTTGTTATTTCTCTCATATTATTGCTATCTAGATTATCCCAGTGCTGTTGCCAATTATTACAAAACAATTTCTTGATATTAGGTAGGAAATCATTACAGGGAATGGGATACCTTCTTGGTAGCAACTCGGATGCCGCATTCTTCGCCAGTAAATCTGCCTTCTCATTCCCAGACACACCTATATGTGTTGGAACCCAACAAAATCGAACCATTATACCTTTCCGTCCAAAAATATAAAGCCATTCTAAAATCTTTGAAACTAAAGGGTTACTAGAATTAAAAACTTCTAAAGCTTGAAGGACAATCCTTGCATCACTAAAAATGGTAAAATTACCCTCCTTCTCCAAAGATATTTTCTCAATAGCGGTTAGTATGCCATACAGTTCGGCAGTAAATATGCAATCTGTTGGAGGAAGTGCACCTCTACAATTAAAACCATTACTATGTACTGTACTCCAAATCCAACGCCAGCATCAGATTTGGAGCCATCAGTATATATAAAAGTCGATCCCCTATGTTCTGCAACATGTTCCATAAAAAGAGACCTGGATTCTAAGTCAGTCATATTCTTCTTAACTCTAATAAAGTATTTACAAAAAGATACCTCTGGTAAGTTCCATGGAGGCATTGATGATACCTTAAATGGAAGCACCTTACTTCTAATTATATCAAGACTGTTTAATAATTGTTTAACCAGAAAACCATAAGATTGAGGAGATTTTGGGTGCAACTCAATGTATGATGTGTGCTTTACAAGGCTTGCAGTCTGATAGGCTAAAGAATTAGGAAGTCTTAACAACCTCAACCAATACCGAACAATAGAAGACTTTCAGTAAAGGTCTAAAGGTAATTCTCCAGCATCAACAAGGAGAATTGTGATAGGTGAAGTTCTAAATTGGCATGGGGTGGCGGAGTATATTTCACATCCATAACTAATTAAAAAAAAAATAAAGGCCTTGTATAATTCTAAAATAGTAGTGCAGTTTGGCCCCCATGATGTATGGGACAATACTTTTAAAAGATTCAGAGCCTCAAGACATTTAGCTTTTAATGCTTTTATGTGAGAAGCCCATGTAAGCCTACAATCAAATATCAACCCTAAAAATTTAGCTTCACTTACACATGGGATCCGTTGACCTTTGACGTATATATCTGGGTCTGGATGTACTCCCTGAATACGACAGAAATGGACAACAACAGTTTTACTTGTCAAGAACTTAAATCCAACCATATCGGCCCACTGGATAATTTTGTCAATTGAGAGTTATAGTTTTCTCTCAACCATTGCAATTCTAGCTCCAGCAAATGATATGGAGATCATCCACAAATAGTGCTGAGAGAACATCCTAGGGAATGACTGAGTATATCCCATTAATTGCTGGTGCAAACAGGGTTACACTCAGCACACTACCCTGAGGAACTCCCTCTTCCTGACATTTACTCTCAGATAGAGTTTCCCCCATTCTCACTTTACAAACTCTATGTGAAGGAAATGATTGAATAAACAGTGGTAGCTCTCCTCTTAATCCAAATTCATGAATGGTTTTAAGTATACCATATCTCCATATACCATCATATGCCTTTTCAATGTCAAAAAGACTGTTACATGGTGCTGTTTGGAAGCAAAGGCTTCACAAATAGAGGACTCAAGTCATATCAACACATCAGTTGTTGAGTGCATTTTTCTGAATCCACACTGAATAGGTGATAAAAATCCCTTCTTTTCAAGGTACCACATCAGTCTTGCATTGACCATCATCTCCATGATTTTACATAAACTCCAGCGTGCACAGGAAGACCTGGGGTCTTACTGCTTGTCTAACCTTCTCCATACTGGTGAGGATTTCGACCCAAGGGCCAGCTACTTTGTGGATCCCCTCGCATCGCAGCTTGTGGGCGCTGGGTCTTGACCAGCTAGCGATCGGCGAGCTAGTGATCAGCAAGCTAATGACTGGTTATTGATGAGCTGGGGATCAGCGATCGGTGAGACTGGAGGTCGACAAGACAATCGGAGAAAGACAAGCTAGCAATCGGCAATTTAGCAATTGGCAAGCTAGAGATCAGCAAGCTGAAGATTGACTATTAGTGAAAGATGAGCTAGCAATCGGCGATCGGTGACCCGGCGATCGGTGAGCTAGCAATCAGCAATTGGTGAGCTTGCAATTGACGATCGTCGAGCTAGCAATCCCATCGGTGAGACTGAAGGTCAATGATCGGAGAAAGACGAGCTTAGCAGAAAGACTTGCAGTAGGCCGGAACAACTGGTCGGCGAACAGCCGAACAATGATCTGGAGACGGGATGTGCCCTTTGGAAGGGCAAACATCTCCAGGAGAGGTCACGCATGAGACTTTCACATTGTGTCATGAACCGGGGTTCGTTGACGAGCAGGCGAGCGGTGAGCTAGCGATTGGCGAGAGGTGGGCTAGCAATCGGTGATTGGCGAGCTAACGATCAGCAATCAGCTGAAGATCCACGAACTAATGATGAGCAAGCCATCGATGGTTATCGTCGAGTTGGAGATCAGTAATAGGCGAGACTGGAGAAAGACGAGCAGCAGTAGGTGGGAGCGGGTTGTCGGAGAACAGCTGAACGATGAACTGGAGACAGGATGTGCCCTTTGGAAAGGCAAACATCCATGGGAAAGTCTTGCGAACGAGACAACGACAGTGCGTCACGAACCGAGGTTCGTTGACGAGTAGGTGAGTCCGAAGAAACAATCGAAGCTAAAGTCGGGAACCAGTAGAATCAGGACGAGAAGGATCCTCCGAAGAGGAGAGCTACATTGACGAGGCTGAAGAGCCGAAGAAGCGTCTTTTCACCAAAGGCAAACGAGCACCTCTCAGGCGGAGGATAACAGTGGGGTCAAAGACCAAGGTGATGAATCCCCGAAGGGGCAAGAGAATCAACAAACTGATCAGAAGCAGCAGGCCTCCGAAGAGGATTCTCTATGAGTGGCCTCTCTCGTGAACAAGAGAAGTGAACACTTGCAGGAGAGACTTGCTGCCTTGGACTTTAATCTACCCCCAATGGAAGAGATGCACGGGCGGGAGCATAGTCTTTGGCGAAAAAACAGAAACAGCAATCGGTGATCGATGCAATGAGATGATGATGACGAAGTTCTCCCTTGAAAGAAGGGGAAACCCAACACCTGGGGAGGATAACTCTCCCTCAGAAGGGAAAGTAGTCCAAACCCTGGAGGCAGACCTCTGGGCAGCGCTCCCATCAACAAGCCTTGTTCAAGTTGAAGGTCTGCATCGAGCGCTGCATGAGAAAATGTAGCCGGAGCTAGTTCCTTGAAGAGAGTGCGCTGATCAGGAACTGCCACAGGCGCAGGAAGACAGGAGACTGATGATGCAGTGACAGTAGTTCCCCAGGAATGAACGGCACTGCTCTTCTACGTCAGCTATCTTAGTCAAACGAAGAAGTACGGCTTCGCTAACTGAGGAAAAATAAAACAGATTATGTAACAAAAATTCCCTTGAGAGGAGCATCTAGTCCGCGCACGGGAAAGGTGTCCACTGAGAGAACAAACACAACTTAAGGACTACCCACTCCCTTCCCCGGCCGACATCGACGAAAGAAGGAAAGCGGCAGCGTAAAACTGTAACAAAACAAGGATTGCAATTAATTAATTCAGCAAAGAAAATTAACAACTCGATCCTCCGGAAGGAAGGGGGTTCCCCGCAGAGACGAAGCTAAAAAGTTAAATTACAAATAGTCATAATTTCACTTAATTAATGAAGAAAACCATTCGGATGCGCTACCTAACAAGTGAACGGGAAAGGTGTTCCCCCAAAGAGTATACTACTGACCGCCCACGAAAAGTGAGTGGCGATGACCTTGAGAAAGAGCAAGACCAAAGTCCAATTCTGAAAGGGCCGCACTTCCTACCCCCAGCAGATTCCATGTAAGGGGGAAGGCGATAACAACAGCTGAGCGGAGGAGTATCCATACAATGATGATTCCCCTGCGGCCAATAGGAAGACTAGTGTCCAAGGGGAACGGTTGGGAGGGAAGGTTCCCCGTCCTTTGAGAACCTGCCGTACTGCGCTATCACACAAACAGCAACATACCTGTAAAGAAAGCTTACAATGTTTATAAAAACTGTAAGAATGTTTTCATATATATTGATGAAGAAACATAAGTTAACAAAACTAAGATCAATGACAGTCCAAAATAGGTGAGAAGGAAAAGCGGCAACAACCGCTCTACCTCCGAGCCAAAAGTAAAGTGAAGCACAGTCACAGGTGTGTGAGTGAAAGGGGTAGCTAGCTACAACCCTCTAACCCCCACTAACTAACGGGATGGGTAGTTAACCCTCGCTATATTTTAATGGCTCGTCCCTTCAGCTTTGCCGAAAGTAATACTGTACTCCTATAAAAAGCGTACGTTTGTATTCCAGTTGCAAACAAATTTTATTTCAATTGTTTATTACTTCTCTTATAGTTTGTTTATTTCCTCTTTTTCCTTTCCTTACTGGCCTTTTTTTTCTTGTTGGACCGACCCCTTGGGCTTATAGCATCTCCCTTAGCTTGAAATAATAATAATAATAGGAGCGAAAGGGTTCGTATTGGGTGTCGGAACAAATGGAGTTTACATAAAAAAGGTAAAAATTTACCTTCCAGGAGCTCTGGTACAGAACTGTGGCTTAGTAGAAAACTCAGTAGTAAACTTTTCTACAATAAATCTCAGCCGCTGAGCCTTGCTGCCCTCTAAGGGAACCTTTTGTACAGGTGGATACGATTCGCCCATTTCTGTCAAAAGATGAAAGAAATATCACTGTGCATATAGTTCTCTTCAATCATGGATTACACAACTGAGCTCATAAAACCAGGATAAAGACTAAAATAAAACTGTATTTTTTTAAGCATTTTGATAACATTTTGACCAATTTAAAAGATTATATGATGAACTGTAAAAGTCCTAAAAAATGCGGTTGTAAGTTTACAAATCTATAATAATTAACATTACTTTACAAATAAATAGTAATTAACATCGCTTTACTTAAAACTAAACATTCATATTCAAACATGAAGCTTACATGAGAACTACGCATATTACTGCATCACAAGTTATTCAAACTAATTGGGGTAAGAACACACAGGTAATTATTTAACATAATACAGTATACAACAAGACAAACTTGAACAAAAAATACCTGAACCCAACGAGAGGCAGAAAAAAAAGCACTACTGAAGAGTAGAAGAATGAAACTGAAACCTGCTTAATCAGACTAATTCTGTAACTCATCTGAAGTTTTATGTCCAGAGATATGACACTGATACCATTCAATACATGCTTACAGACTATGCTAATTTTCTCTTGGATTGTGTTCATCTTTCATCCTTAATTTTTCTTATTTATTAGTATCTCAGCCTTGAATTTAAATTTGCCAGTGCTATATAAACAATTTAATTTGAGTTAATTCAATTATTCCATTAAGGGAATAAAGATCACATGACAACAAAATTAGAGCCAATCGTAAAAAAAGTCTCATCCTTTATCTATAAGAGACAATACAATATTGTAATATAGAGTGCTTATCTGAAATCTCATATCAGATTAATATTCACTGCTAAAACAGATAACAAACTTGAAAGTTCCTACCACAAAGAGAAACCAAATCACCTCATTGTCAATGTCTGCATTAAGAACTGTTGTAATAAATAGTTGGTATGTTTCCCATGGTACTAATTGCCCTTAGACCTATATTTTTGTACTGTACTACCTCTAGGGAAAATGAGGCACTGTAAACAATGGCCAGATGTCTGAAGTAGGACTACTTTCTCAATTTATAGCATTTCTCTTTTGCATATACATACAATTTATAGTTTGGCATATTCTCTTTACACACTATTTTTCTCTACACATTGGACAACACTAAATAAAAATAAATTATTTTCCCTTCTCAAGTTTCATCAAAATTAACTACCAGTTAACTATAAGATGACAAATTTAAAAGCAATTTGTATTTTTCCTAACTATATAAACTTTGAGCTCTTTACTATTTATATATATTTCGGCGAAAGCTGAAACTAGCCGTGAAACTTTAAGTGGTATAACTGCCTAGGTAACAGGGGGGGTAGACCAGCCACCCCACTCACACACACACACCAGTGACTGACATCACTTTTGATCGCAGGCAGGATTTACAGTTGGATAGGTGATGCTGGGGCCAAGTATGAGAAAAGAGATCAAAGTTTGTATAGTTAGGATAAATTCAAATTAATTTCAAATTTATCATTTGTTCCACACCTAATACAAATCATTTTGCTCTTTACTATGGAGAATTACCCTTAGGATGGTAGAAGTCCTTAAGCAACTAGCTGGTATAATGACTTGGGGTGTGACTGTGCTTTGCAGGAGCTTAATAGAGGCAACCTGACATATCTGTAAAAGTAGTTAGTATGGGGATAATTCATTTATATAAATTGTTTTGAATTTAAATCTATTCTACCCACTTGATAGTAAATTAATAATTTCTTTGTTACGGGACTATTGTTTCACCCTGCTCTCAGTGGAGCACCCATGAATGAAGAGATGAGTGCTTTACATCTTGTAGAAAGTGTACATAAGAGATAAACTCTATGGTACTATGGCACATATTATACAGCAATAAGCTGTATTTGATATCACAGGTTAAAAACGAACAAGAGTCCTCCAGAGACACTGCCATCTTCCTTGCAATTGGTTGCAAAAAGCCTCACACTGTGAGGAGTTGCTGGATAACCTTCAGGCATGAAGCCGTAGCGAAGCTAATAGTTTGTGGAAGATCTTTCCATGTAGTTGTCTGAGTAGATCAGTAAGTGAGGGTAGAGCCCTTGGTGCTTTTGTGAGCAGATGAAGAAAGTCTGGGAACCATTCTGCATAGAACCACATAGGAGCTATTAGGGTCATGAAGAGATCTTGTGATGCCCTTATCTTGTTCAGAAGCTTCTTTACTAGGCAGAAGAGGGATAACGCGTAGACGTCCATGTTGTCCCACAGATGTTGGAAGGCGTCTTGCCAGACTGCCTGGGGATCTAGTGCAGGGGGCAAGTACACTGTTAGTTTCTGGTTGAGGGACGTCTTAAACAAATCAATCATTGGCAAGCACTCACAAAGTCAAGTCTTTGTTGGCTATCTGTTGTTTCAAAGACCACTCAGAGCCAACTAACTGAGTCTTCCTACTCAGATTGTCTGCCAGAATGTTCCTCTTGCCCGGGATGAATTGGACTGATAAGGCTACCAAGTTGTCTTCCGTCCATCTTATTTTTCTCACAGCTACATAGCAGAGGGACTGAGAAAAGCACCTCCTTGTTTGTTTACATATGTCACTACAGTAGTATTGTCACTCATCAGCACCACGGTGTGACTTGAAAGGAGTTGATAAAATTTCCAAGAGGTTCATGTGGCACTGTCGCTCGGACTCAGACCAAAGCCCGGAGGCCATGTGTGGCAACAGGTGAGCCCCTCATCCTTCTTTTGACGCATCTGTGAATAAATGAATGAATGATTTGCAGTTATCTGGCATCATAACATCAGTGGTCATTAATGCCAATTTAATCATGCTTAATTAACAATTAATAACTAAGATAAACTAAAAATAAAAACAAATTAATAAAGAGCTTAACAATGAAACTTTTAAAATTTAATACATTTAAAAGCAAGTAAGAAGGCCAGATTCTCATATGAATTTAAGAATGCCACTAGCATCTAAGAAAATGTCCCCTTCAAGAATCTTGGTGAGGATGTACCTGCCATCCTCACCACGAGGTTCAGACAGGAATTGTTACCCGATACCCACAAGACTGGGCCATTCAATAAGTAAATGCCACACAGTCAGAGGGACCAAACAATCATCACAAAATGGCTGACACTTGCCAGTCACCAGGAACTCGTGAGTCAAACGTGTTTGCCCAATTCTAAGGGGACAGAGGAAAGTCTCCCACCTTCTTGGCATATTTTCATACTTCCATGGAGATATTACATTTGTTATTTCCTTCATCTTATTCTGATCGACAGAATTCCAGTAGCATTGCCAAACATCACCAAGAGCCTTTATTATATCAGGCAAAAAGTCATTACTAGGAAGAATATATCTTCCAGGAAGTAGTTTGTCTGCTGCCTCTTTTGCTAATTTGTCAGCCGCTTCATTACCAAGCACACCCTCAAGAGCCGGGACCCATCAAAACTTAACCTCTTACCTACACTACAACATATATAGAGCCACTCTAAAATCTTTAAAACTAAAGGGATGGTTGGATTAAAAGACATCAGTGCCTGCAACACACTTTTCGCATCATAAAAATAGTAGAATTATCCTCTTTCATTACTGCTATTTTTTCAATAGCTGTCAGGATACCATACAGCTCTGCTGTAAAGATATAGGATGGTAAAGTGAGTGCACGTTTACAATTAAAATGACAAATTTGTAAATAATTTGTATTTTTCCTGACTATACAAACCTTAGCTATTTATTAGGGGTATTACTTTAGGCGTAGCTGAAATGACGAGACATTAAAGTTTAGCGAGGGTTAACTACCCACACCGCTAGTTAGCGGGGTGTAAGGGAGGGTAGCTTGCTACTGCTCCCCCTCACACACCTGTGATTTAGCTCACTTTGCCCTGAGGTAGGACTACAAGGGGGATAGGGTTGGCGGGCAAGTTTGTATAAATAGCTAAGGTTTATATAGTTAGGAGAAATGATATTTTCATAATAAAATAAATTTTTGAACATACTTACCTGCTGGTTATATAATAATAGCTTTATGCTTCTGTCCACGGCAGAAATTCAAAACTCGCAGCAATCGCATAGATATGTCAGGTATACACTAGCGCCACCACGGGGCTAGGTCGAACTATCCCTCCTAGTATCAGATTTTCCATGCCCATATGTCTCTAGAGGGGAGGAGGGTGGGATTTTAAGTTATATAACAAGCAGGTAAGTATGTTCAAAAATTTATTTTATTATGAAAATATTTTCAAACATTTAAACTTACCCGCTGGTTATATAATAATAACTCATTGACACCCTTGGTGGTGGGTCAGAGACAGCAACATTAATGGAATTAAGAGTTTAAAACAAAACTACCTTAAGGGTTCGTACCTATTAAGGAAGCTGACTTCAATAGTTCTCTGCATTAATAAGTCTGCTGTCCTTTGAGAACCAGCGATCCACCCAGGGGGCTGAAGAACTCTAGGAGCTGTCAAACGATGAATAACCTATATGCTGACAGGACCTCAACTAATACCCTTGTTCCGGGCGCTCTCAAGGAACAAATGACTACCTGACCAAGTCAAAGATTGCGGAAGATTGTCTAACAATTTCCTCCAATCATAAAAATATATACAAGTTCCAAGAGGGGAAAAGAGTACAAGGGATTAAGGGAGTGTAGTGGTAGATCCTTCACCTACTACTGCATTCCCTGCTACGAATGGACCCAAAGTGTAGCAGTCCTCATAAAGAGTCTGGACACGTTTTTAAATAAAGTGATGCGAATACAGATTACTTCTCCAAAACTTTGTATTCATCATACTTTGCAGAGAACGATTTTGTTTAAAAGCCACAGAAGTTGCCACAGCTCTAACTTCATGAGTCTTAACTTTCAGGAGCCTAAGATCTGCCTCACCACAGTGTGTGTGAGCTTCTTTAATTAAAAGTCTTATGAAATATGATAAGGCGTTTTTAGACATAGGTAAAGCAGGCTTTTTGACTGCACACCAAAGAGCTTCTGAACTGCCTCTTAAACCTTTAGTCCTGTCTAAATAGAACCTTAGTGCTCTAACAGGACAAAGAACCTTCTCCAGCTCCTCACCCACCAAATCAGAGAAGTTAGCAATTTCAAAAGATTTTGGCCATGGGTGGGAAGGACGTTTGTTTTTGGCTAGAAAATCAAGCTGCAGGGAGCATATAGCTTTGTCGTTTCTAAAGCCAATGTTTTTGCTAAAAGCATGAACTTCACTGACCCTTTTAGCTGTTGCTAAGCTTACTAAAAATAAAGTCTTTAAAGTCAGATCTTTAAAAGAAGCAAAGTTCAAAGGTTCGAATCTGTCACTCATAAGAAATTTTAAAACCACGTCTAAATTCCAGGCTGGTGAATCCTGTTGACATTTCTTAGAGGTTTCAAAGGATCTAAGGAGATCCTGATGGTCCTTGTTATTCGAGAGGTCTAAATGTCTATGCCTGAAGACCGCTGCTAACATACTCCTGTACCCTTTAATGGTTGAGGAGGAGAAATTGTGCCTTCTTTTAAGCTCTAAAAAGAAATCAGCAATTTGAGCTGTAGAGGTCCTGGATGAAGAAACTGATTTTGTTTTACACCTTGCTCTAAAAACTTCCCACTTGGATTGGTACACCCTCATAGTAGAAGTTCTTCTTGCTCTAGCAATAGCATTGGCTGCTTCCTTCGAAAATACTCTAGATCTTGCGAGTTTTTCGATAGTCTGAAGGCAGTCAGGCGTAGAGCTGGGAGGTTTAGATGGTTTCTTGCCAAGTGGGGTTGTCTGAGAAGATCTATTCTCAATGGAAAGCTTCTTGGAACATCCACCATCCATTCCAGTACCTCTGTGAACCAACCTCTTGACGTCCAGAAGGGGGCTATTAATGTCAATCTGGTTCCCTCGTGAGACACCAACTTTTGTAGTGCTCTGTGCAGCACTTTGAATGGAGGGAAAGCGTACACATCTACGTGTGACCAGTCCATCAGGAACGCGTCTATGTGTGATACTTCGAGATCTGGAACTGGGGAGCAACAATTCTCTAGTCTTTTGGTTTTTGAGGTTGCGAATAGATCTATAAGGGGGAGGCCCCAAATACGCCAAAGTTTCTTGCATACATCTAGATGAAGTGTCCACTCTGTGGGGAGAACTTGATTCCTCCTGCTGAGACTGTCTGTCCTCACATTCTTTTTCCCTTGCGTAAATCTTGTCAACATGGATATCTTTCTTTGATGTGCCAAAACGAGAAGAGGTTTGCCAACTCGTAAAGAGACCTCGAAAGCGTTCCCCCTTGTTTCGCTATGTAGGCCAAAGCTGTGGTATTGTCTGCATTGATTTGTCTTACTTTGTTCAGTACTAACTTCTCGAACCCCTTGAGAGCCATCAGGACTGCTAACAGCTCCTTTTGATTGATATGGAGACTTAGCTGTTGTTTTGTCCACAGACCCGAAATATGACAAATTCAGAGATGATTTGTATTTTTCCTAACCATACAAACCTTAGCTATTTACATGGGGTATTACTTTCGGCGTAGCTGAAATGACGAGCCATTAGAATTTTAACGAGGGTTAATTACCCCCGCGCTAGTTAGCAAGGGGGTAGGGGAGTGGTAGCTAGCTACCCCTCCCCCCCTCACACACCGGTAAACTGCTTCACTTCACTTAGAGGTAGGACTTGCCTTGGGGGACAGGGCTGGCGGGCAAATATGTGTAAATAGCTAAGGTTTGCATGGTTAGGAAAAATACAAATTATCTCCGAATTTGTCATTTGTTCCGTAACCGAAATACAAACCACGCTATTTACATGGGTAGGGTGGAAAGTCCCGGCCTTACTGGCTTTGGCTTTACCCGGGGACTCAGAATCCGAGTGAGCAGCACTCGAGAAAAAGTCCCCCTGCACCTCGCAAGTTCCTTGCTCCGCAAGGAACGTGCGGCCTACATAAGCTTGTGTGTGGAGGATTGAAGTGTGACTCGTCCTAGGAAGTTGACCTGAAGTCCTTTAGATGGAATTCTAGGCTAGGACGCTCCCAATACCACCTCGTCGGGGTATGGGGGATTATCTTAATACTAGGAACACAAGGAAGCATGGTTTACCTGCAGAGGTTCGAGGTCAGCTATGCAGAGAACCCAGGATGCTGCTTTCCCCAAGAGAGGGGAGGATGAAGAAAGAAATAAGGGCCAGACATACTCTTTCATTCATGCAGTCTAAAACCGGGTAACAATGCTCTCAACCTTCTGCTACCTGTCCATTAAGGAGCCCGAGGTTAGACCAGCTGTTGTGCAGCCACCACAGGGCCGATCGAGAATGTATCAAGGCTCCTGTGGGTCACGTCCTGCAGGTAGTGGGCTGTGAAGGTCGTTTGACGCTTCCAGACCCCAGCTTGTAGCACCTGCGCCACCAAGAAGTTTCTCTTAAAAGCCAGATGTTGCAATGCCTCTGACATCG
>NC_090735.1:104936721-104984221 GCF_036898095.1 Palaemon carinicauda
AGAGCAACTCCTTGTCCGTTTTGTCATGGGAACACTAGAGACATCTGACGAAAGATTTCCCTTGAGTGTCGGCGTTCTTTTGATTCTAATTGTACCTTTCTGATTCTGATCATAGGCCTGAGATCCTCTGGTTCAGAACGTGGGGCCCCCACCCTTCTTTTGACGCGTCCGAGAACAGCATCAAATCCGGGGGGAAGGACAAGAAGATCCACACCCTTTCGAAGGTTTTCGTCGGTCAGCCACCACTGCAGGTCCGTCCGTTCCGCAGGTCCCATAGGGACCAGAGTGTCCGGGGAATCGTTGCCTTGATTCCACCGGGACTTGAGCCGCCATTGCAGGGATCTTATCCTGAGGCGGCCGTTCAGAACTAGACGGGCCAGGGAGGCCAGGTGACCTAGGAGACGTAACCAAGATTGGGCTGGAAGCTCCTCTCGTCCAAGGAAAGGTCTTGTGACCCTCCTCAGCTTTGCTATCCTGTCGTCTGATGGAAAGGCTTTGTGGAGATTGGTGTCTAATATCATGCCTATATATACCAGTCGTTGAGTTAGAAGCAGAGAAGACTTCTCAAGATTTACCATGATCCCTAGATCTTGGCAAAGTCCCAGAAGCTTGTCTCGGTGTCGAAGAAGGGTCGACTCCGAGTCTGCCAGGATCAGCCAGTCGTCCAGGTAGCGCAGGACACGGATGCCGATCCTGTGTGCCCATGAAGATATCAGGGTGAACACTCTGGTGAACACCTGAGGTGCTGTGGAGAGACCGAAACACAGCACCTTGAACTGGTAGATCTTGTTGTCTAGGCTGAATCTCAAGTACTTCCTGGAAGACGGATGGACTGGGATCTGGAAGTACGCGTCCTTCAGATCCAGAGTGCGCGTGAAGTCTTGCGGTCTCACTGCAAGTCTGACCGTGTCTGCTGTCTCCATGCTGAATGGAGTTTGCTTGACAAACTTGTTCAGAGCTGAGAGGTCGATGATAGGTCTCCAGACGCCTTCTTTACAAGAAAGAGTCGACTGAAGAAGCCTGGGGAGCCGTCGATGACATCCTGGAGAGTGCCCTTCTTCAACATGGTCTCGACTTCTGCCAAAAGGGCTAGCCCCTTTACCGATCCCATGGCATAGGAGCTCAATGACACTGGATTCGCTGTCAGGGGAGGAAGAGATGTTATAAACGGGACGCGATATCCTTGGCTGATCACAGAGATCGTCGAGGAATCGACCCCGAGTTGCTGCCACCGGTCCGCGCAACTTTGTAGGCATCCCCCCACTGGTGGACATGCAGGGGGATTGCCAATCCTAGCGTTTACGGCCTCGGCCGCTCCCCCTAGGATTCCTACCTCCCCTGGAGGGCTTTCCGCCTTTCTTGTCCTTGACAGGAAAGGACTGCTGCTTAGACTCCTTTGCTTTTGCTGCCGGAGCCTGTTTCGATGTCCTAGACTGACGAGGCTGCTGATGTTGTTGTTGAGGAGCTGGAGGCTTGTAGGGCCGAGATGTAAGGGCCCTTTGGAGGAGCGAATCATGATTTGACTTCCTCCACCTCTCAGCTGTCCGTTCCACATCCTTGGGCTCGAACAAACTCTCTCCAAGGATGGAGGAGTGTCTGAGCTTGCCGACATCCACGGCTGGGACTTTCGAGTGGAACCTCTCAGTCACGGCATCACGACGTTTTAGGATCGAGTTTGCCCACAAGTTCGAAACTTGGTGGGCTAAAAACTCAATGGAGCGCGTGCCCGAGAGGAGGAAAGTCTCCAGTGCCTTCCTGGTGCTCTCCTTGGACAAATCCTCGGATCGCAAGAGGATGCCCAGAGACCCCAGCCAGATGTCCAGCCACGAAGTGGCCTGCATGGCACACTTCGCGACCTTCTCCTGTCTCAGGATCTCCGTAGCCGAGAATGTCACCTGCCGAGCGCGGAGAGTTTCTCGAGAGAAATTCCCCTAGAGAGCTCTTCCACAGAGTGGTGGAGGGGAAGAGCTAAACAAGACTCCCCCATGATCTCAAAGTACCTCCTCTGTTGTACACGAGGAGGTGGGAGGAGTTTGTTCACGGCAGAGGAACGGCTGGAGGAGGCGAGTTCGACGAGCTGGCCCTCAACCTTGTCTCTGGCACTCTTTACTCCCTGGGACCAGGGCAGAGCCGCGCTGGCCTTTGGGAGCTTCTGGGTACCGTAGTCTTGGTCTAGGACCGTATCCTTGCCTTCGCGGGGGGCGGTCTCGGGGTCCTTGAATCCGTTGAGTTGCCTCATTAGACTCAGGACCTGCCAGAAGGCATGCTCTGACTCGTGCTGCTCTCTTCCTTGTGGACTGGAAGCAAGGTCTCCTGTCCCCAGTAGCTCTACTTGGGGAGATACGTGGACGTTCTCCTGGGGTCTCATTAGCTCTGGTCGAATCCGGGTTGAAGACTTAGGAGCAGTCTTCGAGTCCTTAGGCTCCCTCCTGGGAGGGATACAGGACTCAAGCAAAGAAGTCTGGTGGCTCGGCTCCTCTCCACGCGAGACGGTTCTCTTCCTCGAGGTGGGGTTCCTCCCATTGGTGCCGTGGGAGAACGCCTCACCTCGCTGGATTCTCCTGAGGACGGAAAGGCTTCGTCCACAGGGGAAGGAGAAAGTGTCTGCTAGGGGGAATGGGCCTTCCTGACGGACTTCTTGGGAGCCAACTTTACCCTAGGAGAAGTTACCACGAAGTCCACTCCTCTCCTTCTCTTCAGCGGGGACGCGGGTGTCGTTGGTTTCAGTCCCAGATCAGCGAGGGCCGGCTTCATAGCCTGCACGACCGCTTTGATCAGGGACCCGAACCAAGGCTGGCGGCTGACCGACGCAGTGTCAGCAACACCCACTGGAGGGAAGGGGATCGGCTGATCCTTAGGAGTGGATACCACGGGGCCTGCCTGAAAAGAAGAATGTTGCGTGGACCTCTCCGAAGATTCTTCCTGCTCCTGGACATGCGCAGCTCTGCGCTTGCGGGGTGGAGACCGCGAGGACGAAGATCTGGAAGCACGCGTCCCCGAAGACTTGCACGGTTGGGCGCGCTGCGAAACCCAGCGGGAATCGCTGGCGAGGTCGCGATGGTAGAATCGCTGGTTCGCGCGCGGACATAAAGGTGCGGGCGCAAGAGGGCAAGGGAGCGCGTGGGCGCGCGGGCGAGAGGGTGCGTGGGCGCGCGGGCGAGTGGGCGCATGGGCGCGCGGGCGCAAGAGGGCGAGGGAGCGCAGGTGAGAGGGCGCGTGGGGGCGCGGGCGAGTGGGCGCATGGGCGCGCGGGCGAGTGGGCGCACTGGTGAGTGGGCGCGCAGGTGAAGGTGCGCGTGGGCGCGCGGTTGTGAGGGCGAGCGCTGGCGTTCGGGAGAACGATGGCGCGTAGGCGATCGGTGGCGCGTTGGCGAGCGATGTCGCGTTGGCGAGCGACAGCGCGTTGGCGAGCGACAGCGCGTTGGCAAGCGACGGCGCGTTGTCGAGCGATGGCGCATTGGCGAGCGATGGCGCGTAGCGCGAACAGGCGATCGACTACACACAGGCGAGTTAGCGCGTGGGCGTGTCGGAAAACTGTGGCGATCTGGCGCGTGGGCGCATTGGCGCGTAGGAGATCGCTGGCGCGCAGGAGATCGTTGACGCGCAGTTGCGCGTTCAGAAGGAACCAACTGGGGCGCAGGACCAGAGGGCGAGGATGCGCGCAAAGGCGAACGCTCGTGGGCAGGCTCAGGAGACATCTCGTGGGCGCGCCGTGCAGGAACTCGGGCTGCCTTAGAAGCGCGCACAGGAGAGTGCGCGCGATGGCGTGCAGGCGATGGCTGGCGTGTAGGCGATGGCTGGCGTGTAGGCGAACGTCGGCGAGGAGGCAGGGGGACAATGTCCTTGCCTGCGCCCAGATCCAGAAATCATGGGCGCGTGGGTGAACGTTGGCGCGCATGGCACGCATCAGGAACAGGGCGTGCAGTTGTGCGCTGACGAGCAGGAGATCGTGGACGCTCAGGAGACCGATGGAGCGCATTGCCCGCAGCAGGAACAGAAGTGCGCTGGTGAGCTGGAGAACGCTGGCGCACAGGAGATCTCTGTAGCACAGGAGAGTGCTGGCGCGCAGGTGGGCACTGGCGAGCAGGATACCTACGGGGAGACTCAGCAGATCGTCCGGGCGCTGCAAGTCCAGAGGAACCTGTGAGCGCCTGTGCGCTAGCTAAGGAACCTCTTGGACTGCGCGCGCGTGCAGGTAAGACCTGGCGCTTGAGGGACTCACCCACATTGTGGGATAAGCCCTCTTGCCCCGAAGGGAACGGTGCCCGTTGGACAACGGGGTGCGTAGGCGCCCACTGCGCATCAGCGTCCAGGAACAGAGATGGAAGACTGGAAGGTCTGGCAGGCGTCGGAGATCGCGAACAATCTGAGGAGAGGTCAAGCGATGCAGCTGCAAAGGTCTGCTCTCGTCGTAGAGGATCCTCTGCGGGGGACGTCGAAGGCGAAGATCCGAAGAGGCGCCTCCTAACTCCCTTGTAAGGAGAAGGAAGGCCTCTACGGCGAAGAGGACGAGCCTTACGGCGAAGAGGACGAGCCTTACGGCGAAGACGATTTCGAGGCACAGCAACATCATCATCTGTCCTCCGAAGAGGAGTCTCTGTCAGTGCACTCCCCCGAGGGGGAGAGTCACCCACAGGAAAGACCGTTGGACCCAGCTCCTCCCTCGAAGGATGTTCGGAGGGGGGAACTGAGCCTTCAGCAGCATCCGCAACTGCAGCAGGGGTCTGACCGGACCCGTCGGAAGCCTCTGACAACAACGTCAACAATAGACAGAGGATCTACCTCTGCTATTACCGGTGACTGTTTGACAGCTGCACCCAACTGGATTAGGTCAAACAGGGCTTCCCTGGAGGGCGAGCCCTTAAGCCTCGAGGAAGCCCAAAGCTGTAAGAGATCATCGTTAGCAACATGGTCATCAACAAGATCAATGCCCTCCCCCGGAGTATGAGGGGGAGCTGCCTCGCTATGGGAGGCAACGCCCTCTCCCGAACCCCGAGATTGGGAAACAAAAGAAGGGCCTGCGCTACCACTAGCCGGCCTCTCGCGAGAGACCGATCGAGTGGGAGCTTCGGAGGAGGTTCGGACAGCGGAAGAAGAGTCTTTGGAACCTTCCTTCTTCAAGGCAGCCCTTGAAGGAGAACGGTCACGCTTAGACTTCTTCTTACGCCACCGGGCAAACCTCTCCCACTGGGAGGTAGGCCACTCCCTGCACTCACTACAGGTATTATCCCTTTCACACCCTTGACCTCGACACTGCGGACATAAGGTGTGAGGGTCCGTCTCGACCGCCGACATGAACATTCCACAAGGGTGGTCGGGGAGTCCAGGGCACTTCCACATGATAGGAAGGAAGGATGAGGCCAACTTCAAGCACACAAGCTGAAAGAAAAAGCAAAACAAAATTAAGGCTGTCAATAATGCGAAGGCGAAGCAGAGACGTCTGCTCATCGCCCGAGCCAAAAGTGAAGTGAAGCAGTTCACCGGTGTGTGAGGGGGGAGGGGTAGCTAGCTACCACTCCTCTACCCCCTTGCTAACTAGCGCGGGCGTAATTAACCCTCGTTAAAATTCTAATGGCTCGTCATTTCAGCTACGCTGAAAGTAATACCCCATGTAAATAGCATGGTTTGTATTTCAGTTACGGAACAACTTTTCATTCATGCAGACTAAAACCGGGTAACAATGCCCTCAACCTTCTGCTACGTGTCCAATTAGGATCTTGAGGTTTTAAACCAGCTGTTGTGCAGCCACCACAGGGCCGATAGAGAACGTATCGAGCCTCCTGTGGGTCACGTCTTGCAGGTAGTGGGCTGTGAACGTTGTCTGACGCTTCCACACCCCCGCTTGCAGGACCTGCTTCACAGAGAAATTTCTTTTGAAGGCCAGGGACGTAGCTATGCCCCTGACATCATGTGCTCTAGGGCGACGGGAAGGAGGAGGATCTGGATTGAAGGCCAGATAAATTACCCTGCGAATCCATGCAGAGATGGTGTTTTTGGTGACCCTCCTCTTAGTCCTCCCTGTGCTGACGAATAATGCTGGCACATGAGGACGGACTGCAGCTGTTCTTTTAAGGTATAGCCTCAAACTCCTTACTGGGCATAGTAAGAGATGGTCTGGGTCATCTGTTACAGAAAGGAGACTAGAAATCCGGAAGGAGTCGAACCGAGGATCCGCTACTCCAGGATTTTGAGTCTTAGCAATAAACTCAGGGACAAAGCTGAACGTTACCTCCCCCATCCCCTTGAATGGGCGATGTCATACGAGAGACCATGAAGTTCGCTAACCCGCTTGGCCGAAGCCAAAGCTAGCAGGAACACCATCTCCCAGGTTAGGTGGCGATCTGATGCCTGGCGTAATGGTTCATAGGGAGGTCTCTTAAGAGACCCGAGAACTTGAACCACGTTCCATGGAGGAAGTCTCACTTCCGACTGAGGGAAGGTAAGTTCATAACTACGTATGAGTAGAGAGAGTTCTAGCGATGAAGAAATGTCCATTCCTTTCAGTCTGAAAGCTAGACTTAAGGCTGAGCGATAGCCTTTCACTGCCGAGACTGAAAAGCGCATTTCTTCCCGCAAATACGCGAGGAACTCCGCTATTGTTGGAATAGTGGCATCGAGTGGAGAGATACCCCTTCCACGACACCAACCACAGAAGACTTTCCACTTTGCCTGGTAGACTGCTGCGGATGACTCTCGCAGATGTCTAGACATCCTGACAGCAACTTGCTGCAAAAATCCTCTCTCAGAGAGGAGATGCTGGATAGTCGTCTCCAGGCGTGAAGTCGTAGCGAAGCTATGGCTTTGTGGAAGATGTTGGCTTGTGGTTGTTTGAGCAGATTGTGCCGTGGAGAGAGTTCTCTCGGTAGCTCCGTTAGGAGTTGCAAAAGGTCCGGAAACCATTCCGCGTGATGGGTCATTGAAATATTGACCGATGTTCTGGTCTTGTTGAGCACCCTCCTCATCAGACAGAACGGGGGAAAGGCGTAAACGTCAATGTTGTCCCACCGATGTTGGAAAGCATCTTGCCAGACAGCCTTGGGGTCTGGGACTTGGGAGCAGTACAGCGGAAGCTTGAAATTCAGGGCTGTTGCGAACAGATCCAGAGTCGGAGAACCCCACAAAGTCAGGACTTTGTTGGCTACTAGATGATCCAAAGACCACTCGGTACTCACTATCTGAGACGCTATGCTCAGATTGTCGGCGAGCACATTCCTTTTGCCTGGAATGAAGCGTGCCGATAGTGGTATCAAGTGGATTTCGGCCCATCTCAGTATCTCTACTGCTAGATGGGACAGTTGCTGCGAAAAGGTACCTCCTTGTTTGTTGATGTAAGCCACTACTGTGGTGTTGTCGCTCATCACCACCACAGAGTGACCCGCCAGGTATTGTTGGAACTGTTGAAGGGCCAGGAAGATGGCCTTAATCTCTAGGAGATTTATATGGAGGTACTTTTCTGATTCTGACCACAGGCCTGAGGTCGTGTGGTGCAGTACGTGGGCCCCCACCCTTTTTTTTTAAGCGTCCGAAAACGGCATAAAATCCGGGGGAAGGACGAGAAGATCCACTCCTCTTCGTAGGTTCTCGTCTGTTACCCACCACTGGAGGTCCGTCAGTTCCGCAGGTCCCATAGGAATCAAGACGTCTGGGGAATCGTAACCTTGATTCCACCGGGACTTGAGTCGCCACTGGAGGGATCTCATCCTGAGGCGACTGTTGGGAACTAGACGAGCCAATGATGAAAGGTGACCGAGGAGACGTAACCACAATTGGGCTGGAAGTTCTTCTCGTCTGAGAAAAGGGCTTGCGACCTTCCTCAGCCTTGCTATCCTGTCGTCTGATGGGAAGGCTTTGTGGAGATTGGTGTCTATAACCATGCCTGGATATACCAGTCTTTGAGTGGGAAGCAGAGAGGACTTCTCAAGATTTACCATAATTCTCAGATCCTGGCAGTCTCGGAAGTTTGTCCCGGTGTTGAAGAAGGGATGACACCGAGTTTGCTAGGATCAACCAGTCGTCCAGATAACGAAGGAGATGGATGCTGATCCTGTGTGCCCACGAAGATATTAGGGTGAACACTCTGGTGAAAACCTGTGGTGCTTTGGAAAGACTGAAGCACAGCACCTTGAACTGGTACTCTTTGTTGTCTAGGCTGAATCTTAAGTACTTCCTTGAAGACGGATGGACTGGGATCTGGAAGTACGTGTCCTTTAGATCCAGTGTACACATGAAGTCTTGCGGTCTCACTGCTAGTCTGACCGTGCCTGCCGTCTCCACGCTGAACGGAGTTTGTTTGACAAACTTGTTCAGGACTGAGAGGTCGATGACTGGTCTCCAGCCTCCAGACGCCTTCTTTACAAGAAAGAGTCGACTGAAGAAGCCTGGAGACCCATCGTGGACCTCTTGGAGAGCGCCCTTCTTCAACAGGGTCTGGACTTCTGCCCGAAGGGCTTGCCCCCTTGCTGATCCCATGGTAAGGGAGCTCAATGACACTGGATTCGTCGTCAGGCGAGGTAGAGATGTTGTGGACGGGACGCGATATCCCTGACTGATTACGAAAATCGTCCAGGAATCGGCCCCAAGTTGCTGTCACCTGTCTGCGCAACTTTGTAGGCATCCCCCCACTGGTGGACATGCAGGGGGACTGCCAATCTTAGCGTTTGCGGCCTCGGCTGCTCCATCTAGGATTCTTACCTCCTCTGGAGGACTTTTTGCCTTTCCTATCCTTGACAGGAAAGGGCTTAGACACCACTGTCTTCGCTGCTGCTGTTGGTTTTGTGCTCTTGGTCGGACGGGACTGCTGGGGTGCTGGCGGCTTATAGGGCTTAGATGTCAAAGCCCTATGAAGGAGGGAGTCTTGGTGAGACTTCCTCCACCTCTCAGCGGCCTGTTCCACATCCTTAGGCTCAACAGGTTCATTCCTTCTGAGGAAGAATGCCTGAGCCTATTGATCTCGGTGCTAGGGATGTTCTGATGGAACCTCTCAGCCACCGCATCCCGACGTTTCAGGATGGTGTTTGCCCACAATTTCGAAACTTGATGGGCCAGAAACTTGATCGTGTGAGTGCCTGAGAGGAGGAACGTCTCCATAGCTTTCCTGGTACGTTCTTTAGAGAAATCCCAGAGCGTATCAGGATACCTAAGGTCCGTAACCAGATGTCAAACCACGAAGTGGCTTGCATAGCACACTTCGCAACCTTCTCCTGGTTAAGGATCTCGGTTGCCGAGAACAAGACCTGCCGGTTGGAGAGTCTCTCAAGAGGGACTCCCCTGGTAAGCTCTTCCAACGAATGGTGGAGAGGAAGAGCTAAACAAGGCTCCTCCAAGATCTCAAAGAACCTCCTTTGCTGTACGCGAGGAGGTGGGAGAAGCTTGTTGCCGGCACTGGAACGGTTGGAGGAAGACAACTCGGAGAGCTGTACAGCGATCTTGTCCCTGGTACTGTTAACCCCCTGAGACCAGGGCAGAGCCGCACTGGCCTTAGAAGGTTTTTGAGTACCGAATACGCGGTTCAAGACCGTGTCCTTGCCCTCTCGAGGAGGGATCTCTGGGTCGGCAAACCCATTGAGAGCCCTCATTAGAGTCAGAACTTGCCAAAACGCATGCTCTGACTCTTGCTGTTCTCCTCCTGATGTTGGACTTGCAGCGAAGTCTCCTGTCCCCAAAGGCTCTTCTTGGGGAGATTCGCGGACGTTCTCCGAGTGGCTAGTTGGCTCCGTCCTAGGTCTTGTAGAGGACTTTGGTACAGTCTTCGAGTCCTTCAACTTCTTCCTGGGAAGGATGTAGGACTCCAACATAGAAGGTGGCAAGTTCTTTCCAGCCCCTACTCGGGAAGACTTCTCAGCGCAAGGAGGGGTTTCCCTCATTGGTGCGATGGGGGAACGTCTCACCTCACGTGATTCCCGAGGACGGGAAGCACTCATCCGACAGGGAAGGAGAGAAAGTCTGGGGGGGTGAAGGAACCTGCCTCGAAGGCTTGCATGGAGTCAACTCAGCCCTTGGAGAAGTTACCGCGTCCGGAACTCCTCTTTTTCTCTTCAGAGGAGTAGAAACAGCCAAGGATCTGTGACCTAATTCAGAGAGAACAGGCTTGAAAGCCTGCGTAACTGCTCTGATTAGCGCACCGAACCAAGGTTGTTGACTGACAGCTGCGCTGTCAGATACCATAGGTGGGTTCACCTGAAAAAGAAAAGGGATCCTGGACCCCTCTGGATGTTTCCCTTCCGCCGCAATATGTGCTGTTATGCGTTTGCGGGGAGGGGAATGCGGCGATGGCGACCTTGCCGTGCATTGTCCAGCAGGCTCGCGCGCGGGAGGGTATTGACGCTCGCGCAGGGGCGCGTAATGGTCGCGTAATGGTGCTCGCGCGGGGGAGCGTAATGGTGCTCGCGGAGGGCGCGTAATGGTGCTCACGCGATGGAGAATACCAGGGGTCGCGCGCGGGAGACTGCTGATGCGCACGCGGCTATTGCAAGGGCGCGCAGGAGATTGATGCCGCGTAGGAGCGCGCGCGGGAGACTGTGGGCGCACAGGAGAGCGCACGGGACACTGATGCCGCACGCGCGCGGGAGAACGTTCGCGTGCGCGTGGGTGCGCAGGATCAGGGCGCTGAACACGCGGGCGCGCGGGCGAGAGTTTGCGAGCCCCAGCAGAAGTCGTAGGGCGCGCGCGCGCAGGAGAGATACCCCTGGCGTGCGGGCGCGCAGTTGAAGCTTGTACATGTGGCCGAGCATCTTGTGAGCACGAGTTAGAATGGTGGCGCGCAACTGCAGGAGAGGATGGGCGCGGGCGCGCGGGGCGTGTGCGCTTATCCTCGTGGGCGCGTGTAGGAGACTGCGCGTGTCGGCGCAATGGCGAGCGCTGGCGCGTGGGAGAAGTCACATTCGACTTCACAACAGCACCCAGATCCGAAGATCGTGGGCGCGCAGGAGAGATGATTGCTGCACGTGGGCGCTGGCGCGCGGGAGAGTGCTGGCGCGCAGGAGATTGCTGACGTGCAGAAGAATGCTGGCATACAAGAGAACGCTGGCGCGTTGGAGAGCGCTGACGCGTTGGAGAGCGCTGACACGTAGGAGAACTCTGGCACGCAAGAGGTTGCTGGAGCGCAGGAGGTTGCTGGCACGCAGGAGGTTGCTGGCGCGCAGGTTGATGGCGCGCAGGTGAGGGATGGCGCGTAGCTGGGCGTGGGCGCGCTAGCTCAGGCAAAGCCTGGCGCGCAGGAGAATGTGGGCGCATACGCTCATTATTGGCAAAGCGTGTGAGGGAAGTATGCGCGCGATGGCGCATACGTCCTTGATGCCCCGTATTAGGGTTAGATGCCTGACGAGCGTGAAGGTCAGGATTCGTCGGCGCGTAGCACGCATCAGCCCTCAGGAACGGTGAGGGCAGGTCAGCGGGTCTGACGGGTGGAAGGTCGACGTGTCCTTTGAAAGGACGACCTTCCACCGAAGGGGATCGCGAACAATCCGCTGAGAGGTCCAGGACCAGAGCATGAACAGTCAGTGATCGCTGAAGAGGCTCCTCTGCAGTGGACTGCGACGAAGATGTAGAACCAAAGAGGCGCATCCTCACCGCAGGTGAAGGAAGGCCTCTATGGCGAAGAGGAAGGCGAGCCTTGCGACGGATACGCCCTCTGGGGGCCGTTGGATCAGCAAGCTGACCTTCTACAGTTCTCCAAAGAGGAGTCTCTGTAAGTGAACTCCCCCAAGGGGGAGAAACACTAGCAGAAGGGGCTGTTGGACTTAAGTTTCTCCCTCGTTGGTTGAACAGGAATGGGAGAAACTAAGCCTTTAGCTACTGCGGGATTTGAAGAGGCAGAGGTATTAGGAGATACCGCATTGGATACCTCTGACACCACAACGTCGATAATCGACAGAGGATCAACCTCTGCTGGAGTCGGCGATTGCTTGACAGCGGCACCCAATCGGACGTAGTCAAGAAAGGCTTCTTTGGAGGGCAAACCCTCGAGCCCCAAGGAAGACCAAAGCTGTAAAAGATGGGTTAGTGACACATCCTCCCCCGGGGGGAGAGGTGGAGCTGCCTCGCTAGGAAAGGCAACGCCACCTCTCGAACCCCGAGTTTAGAAAACAGTACAACGGTCTACGCTACCACTCGACAGTCTCTCGAAAGAGACCGACCGAGTGGGAGCTTCGGAGGAGGTTTGAGCAACGGAAGAAGAGTCCTTGGGTTTTTCTCCCTTCAAAGAAACCTTCGAAGAAGTATCCCGTCTGGACTTCTTCTTACGTCGCCGAGAAAACCTCTCCCACTGGGAGGTAGACCACTCCCTACACTCACCACACTTATTATCACTATCACACCGTTGACCTTTACAATAAGGGCAAAGGGTGTGAGGGTCTGTCTCGACCGCCGAGATGAATGTTCCGCAGGGGCAGTTGGGTAATCCAGGGCAGATGCGCATAATAGCAGAGGCCAACTTCACACACAAACCTGTCAAAGAGAGAAAGCAAAAAAGCATTAATGGCTGCCAATGAGTGGCGAGGATGAAAGCAGACATGTCCGACTACCATCCGAGCCAAGAGCAAAGTGAGCTCAAGCACAGGTGTGTGTGAGGGGGGGGGGTATCAAGCTACCCTCCCCTACCCCCGCTAACTAGATGTGTTGGTAGTAAACCTCGTTAAATTTTAATGGATCGTCATTTCAGCTACGCCAAAAGTAATACCCCTATTAAATAGCGTGGTTTGTATTCCAGTTACGGAACAATTGGTTTTTAAAGAAAAATGTACTTTTCATAAATATCGATACAAAGAGTATTACTGTAACGATAGACTGAGGACTGCGTAGCATAAATAAAAATGAACCCTAGATAATCTTTAAAACAGATCGAAGATTATCCAAAGAAAGCATACCAAAAGGACAAAAATTTTCTTAAAATAATATAATCCTTTTATTTTATATAACTAAATACTTTGTAAGATAGAATTAACTTATCACTCTTTGTAGAAAAAGAAAGAAAATGCAAGTCATACTCAAGCTTACGTCAAATGACTGATGTCAAAGATGAGGCGAGATGTTTACCTATCGCCATATGCTTTCGTTAGTTAAAAATAGGTTAACAATTTTTAATCCTATCTTTTACGCTATAACATACCGATAAAATATCAAACAAAAACCTAATAAGCGAAATCTCAAACCCAAAACAAGAGTACATCACCATAATACTGCTAAAATCCAGGTTAAACACGAGTAAATTTTATTTCTATGTTGCCAGTATGACGGCAGAAGAAAATCTGATACTAGGAGGGATAGTTCGACCTAGCTCGGTGGTGGCACTAGTGTATACCTGGAATATCTATGTGATTGCTGCAAGTTTTGAATTTCTGCCATGGACAGAAGCATAAAGCTATTATTATATACCCAGCGGGTAAGTTTAAATGTTTAAAAATACAAATTACATACGAATTTGTCATTTGTTCCGTAACTGGAATACAAACTACGCTATTTATTAGGGGTGACTCACCCATTAGGAAGGGTGGACGTCCCTGCCAATCTGGCTTTTGGCATTTACCTGGGGGCTCCTTATCTGAGTATGTCAGTACTCAAAAATAAGGAGTCCCTGCACTTCGCTAAAACCTTGCTACGCATGGTCCGCGGCCTACGCAAGCTGTGTGTTGAGGTATATAAAAGTGTGACTGTCCAGGTAAAGTTATTCTGAGTTTTTTAGAAGGAAAAACTGTTGAAACCAAGACTTTCCCAATACCACCTTGCCAGGGTATGGGGATGCAATAGTATTAGTTTTAATACTAGGTACACAAAGAAGTATGGTTTACCTGCAGTGGTTTGAGGTCAGCTGTGCAGAGAACCAAGGATGCTGCTTTCCCCAAGAGAAGGGAGGATGAAGAAAAGATTAAGAGCCAGTCAAACCTTTTCATTCACGCAGAATAAATCTGGGTAACAATGCCCTCAACCTTCTGCTACTTGTCCAATAGGGGGACCTTGAGGTCTTAAACCAGCTGTTGTGCAGCCACCACAGGACCAATAGAAAACGTATCGAGTCTCCTGTCGGTCAAGTCTTGCAAGTAGTGGGATGTAAATGTGATCTGACGATTCCACACCCTAGCTTGAAGAACCTGCATCACTGAGAAGTTTCTCTTGAATGCTAGGGACGTAGCTATGCCCCTGACAGCATGAGCTCTGGGGCAACGTGAAGGAGGAGGGTCTGGATTCAATGTTTGGTCTATGACCTTGCGAATCCATGCTGAGATGGTGTTCTTGGTGACCCTCCTCTTGGTCCTTCCTGTGGTGACGAATAGTGGAAGCGCACGAGGATGGGCTATGGCTGTTCTCTTAAGGTACAGCCTCAAACTCCTCACTGGACAGAGTAAGAGATGGTCTGGGTCATCTGTTACAGAACAAAAACTCGAAATCTGGAAGGAGTCGAATCGTGAATCCGCTACTCCCGGGTTCTGAGTCTTAGCAATAAACTCAGGGACGCCCATTCCATGGGGGAGGTCTCACTTTAGACTGAGGACAAGTAAGTTCATAACTCCGTATGAGTAAGGAAAGTTTTAGCGATAAAGAAATGTCCATTCCTTTCAGTCTGAAGGCGAGGCTTAAGACTGAGCGATAGCCTTTTACTGCCAAAACTGACAGGCGCATTTCTTCACGCAAATACATGAGGAACTCCGCTATTGCTGGAATAGTGGCATCCAGAGGAGAGATACCCCTTCCACGACCCCATCCATGGAAGATTTTCCACTTTGCCTGGTAGACTGCTGCTAATGACTTTTGCAGGTGTCCAGACATCCTAATCGCAACTTGTTGCAAAAATCCTCTCTCAGAGAGGAGATGCTGGATAATCTCCAAGCGTGAAGTCATAGCGAAGCTACGGCTTTGTGGAATATGTTGGCATGTGGTTGTCTGAGTAGATCGTGTCGTGGAGAGAGTTCTCTTGGAGGCTCCATTATGAGTTGCAGAAGGTACGGAAACCTTTCTGCGTGATGCCACAGCGGAGATATGAGGGTTATTGAAAGATTGACCGATGTTCTGGCATTGTTAAGTACCCTCCTAATCACATAGAACGGGGGAAAGGAGTAAACGTCGATGTTGTCCCACCGTTGTTGGAATGCATCTTGCCAGACAGCCTTGGGGTCTGGGACTGGGGAACAATACAACGGGAGCCTGAAGTTCAGGGCCGTTGCAAAAAGGTCCACAGTCGGAGAACTCCACAAAGTCAGGACTTTGTTGTCTACTAGATGATCCAAAGACCACTTGGTACTCACTATCTGAGATGCTCTGCTCAAGTTGTCGGCAAGCACATTCCTTTTGCCCGGAATGAAGCGTGCCGATAGTGGTATCGAGTGGATCTTGGCCCATCTCAGTATCTATACTGCTAGATGAGATAGGTGCTGCGAAAAAGTACCTCCTTGTTTGTTGATGTAAGCCACTACTGTGGTGTTGTCGCTCATCACCACCACTGAGTGGCCCGCCAGGAATTGTTAAAACTGTTGAAGGGCCAGAAAGAAGGCCTTCATCTCTAGGAGATTTATGTGGAGGTACTCTTCTCACTCTGACCAGAGGCCTGAGGTCGTGTGGTGCGGCACATGGGCTCCCCACCCTTTTTTTTTGAAGCGTCAGAGAACAGCATCAAATCTGGGGGGAGGACGAGAAGATCCACTCCCTTTCGTAGATTCTCGTCTGCCACCCACCACTCGAGGTCCGTCAGTTCCGCTGATCCCATGGGGATCCGGATGTCCGGGGAATCGCAAGTCTGATTCCACCGGGACTTGAGTCGCCACTGGAGGGATCTCATCCTGAGGCGACCATTGGGAACTAGACGGACCAGTGATGAAATGTGACCAAGGAGACGTAGCCACGTCTGGGCTGGAAGTTCTTCTCATCTGAGAAAAGGTCTTGCGACCTTTCTCAGACTTGTTATCCTGTCGTCTGATGGGAAGGCTTTGTGGAGATTGGTGTCTATAATCATGCCTAGGTATACCAGTCTCTGTGTAGGAAGCAGGGATGACTTCTCAAGATTTACCATGATCCCCAGATCTTGGCAAAGTTTCAGAAGTTTATCTCAGTGTTGAAGAAGGGTTGACACTGAGTCTGCTAGGATTAGCCAGTCGTCCAGATAGCGGAGGAGACGGATGCCAATCCTGTGTGCCCAAGATGACACTAGGGCAAACACACTGGTGAAAACTTGAGGTGCTATGGAAAGACCGAAGCACAGCACCTTGAACTGGTACTTCCTGTTGTCTAGGCTGAATCTTGAGTACTTCCTTGAAGACGGATGGACTGGGATCTGGAAGTAAGCGTCCTTTAGGTCCAGTGTACACATGAAGTCCCGAGGTCTTATCGCTAGTCTGACCATGTCTGCCGTCTCCATGCTGAACAGAGTTTGTTTGACAAACTTGTTCAAGGCTGAGAGGTCGACTGAAGAAGCCTGGGGTAACGTCGAGGACCTCTTGGAGAGCGCACTTCTTCAACAAGGTCTCGACTTCTGCCCGATGGGCCTGCCCCTTTGCCGATACCATGGCAAAGGAGTCTATTGACACTGGATTCCTGGTCAGGGGAGGGAGAGATGTTATGAACAGGATGCCATACCCTAGACGAATCACTGAGATTGTCAAGGGATCGGCCCCGAGTTGCTTCCACCTGTCCAAGCAACTTTGTAGGTATCCCCCCATTGGTGGAGAAGCAGGGGGAGTGCCTATCCTAGCGTTTGCAGCCTTGGCTGCTCCCTCTAGGATTTTCCCTCCCCTGGAGGACTTCTTGCCTTTCTTGTCCTTGACAGGAATGGGCTTATTAGACACCACTGTCTTCGCTGCTGTTTTCGTCGTTGTGGGCTTGGTTGGACGGGACTGCTGAGGTGCTGAAGGTTTATAGGGCTTGGCTGTCAAAGCCCTATGGAGGAGGGAATCCTGATTAGACTTCCTCCACCTCTCAGCAGCAAGTTCCATGTCCTTAGGCTCAAACAGGTGGGCTCCCTCTAGAGAGGAATGTCTGAGCCTATTTATCTCGACGCTGGGGACCTGTTGGTGGAACCTCTCAAACACCGCATCTCGACGTTTTAAGATAGTGTTTGCCCACAAGTCTGAAAATTGGTGGGCAAGAAACTCTATCGTACAAGTGCCTGAAAGGAGGAAGGTCTCCATAGCCTTCCAGGTACGCTCCTTGGAGAAATACTCGGATCGTACCAGGATTCCCAAGGTGCCTAACCAGATATCCAGCCACGAAGTAGCTTGCATCGCATACTTTGTGACCTTTTCCTGGATAAGGACTTTGGCCGCCGAGAAAGAGTCCTGCTGGCTGGAGAGTCTCTCAAGAGAGATCCCCTTAGTTAGCTCTTCCAGAGAGTGGTGAAGAGGAAGAGCTGGACTGGGCTCCTCCAGGATTTCAAAGTACCTCCTCTGTTGTACATGGGGAGGTGGGAGGTGCTTGTTGGTAGAGCCAGAATGGTTGGAGGAGGCAAACTCGGAGAGCTGTTGGGCGATCTTAGCCCTGGCACCCCTCAACCCTTGAGACCAGGGCAGGGCTGCACTGGTCTTGAAGGGTTGAAGGGTGCCTAAGACACGGTCTAAGACCGTGTCCTTGCCCTTCCGAGAAGGTATCTCTGGGTCGGAAAACCCGTTGAGAACCCTAATAAGAGTCAGGACCTTGAAATTCCGTAACTCGTATGTTTGCTGTCCGAGTGTGTAGGAACATTGTGTTCTTAAATCAGGAGGAAATTTGTTGCCTGGTGAAGTGGAACACAAGGAGGTCCCTTTAAGGATCGGAGATTGAACCATGTTCTGAGAGGAAGGCCTCAATTCCGACTGGGGAAAAGCAAGTAGTAAGTCCGTATGAATTAGGAAAAGTCTATCGACGAAAGGGTGTCCCTTTCTTTCAGTATGAAGGTGAAGGATCAAGGTTGAGTGATCATCTTTACCTATCGAAACTGAATAAGGTATCTTTTCCTCTTGCATATACCTGAGGATCCCGCTATTGCTGGAATCGAGGTATCGAGAGAAGAGACACTTTCCCATGACGCGCACCCCACAAGACGTGATACTGCCTGGTAGACTGATGCTGAGGAACTATTCTGGTATCTAGACATCCTCTTCGCAAAGAGGTATTGGGTAGTCTCCAGGCGTACACTCAGAGCAAAGCTATAGCTTGTGGTAGGCGTCGAAGTGGGTTGTCTGATATGCGGAGAGGGTTCTCTTGGAGGCTCTATCAGGAGCTGCAAAAGGTTTGGAGACATTTCCGCATAATGCCATAGCGGAGCTAGGAGCATCCTTGATAGGTTGACCAATGTTCTAGCCTTGTTGAGTGCCCTTCTCTAGATAAAAGAGGGACAAGACGTAAACGTCACTATTGTACCCATCGTTGTTGCCAGAGAGCCTTGGGGTCTAGGGCTGGTGAGCAGCGGTAGCCTGAGGTTCAGGGGCATTATGAAAAGACCCCCTAGTTGGAGGACCTCGTAAAGTCGGGACTTTGTCGGCTACATGGCGATCCAAAGTCCATTCGGTATACCTATCTGAGATGCTGTGCACAGATCGTCGGCGAGCCTGTTCTTCCAGTCTGGAATGAAGCGGCCTGAAAGTGGTACCGAACGGGCTTTGGGCCATCTTAGTGTTTATACTATTAGATGGGAAGATTCTACAAGCCAGATCCTATTTGCTTGTCGATGTGAGTCTCTATGTGGTGTGCGGTGTGTCGTCTATCACATCACTGAGTGGTCTGTTAGGAACCGATGAGGCTGTTGAAGGACCGGAAAGTTGGCCTTCATCTTTTAAGAGATCTAAGTGAAGGTACCTTCGGGCTCTGTCCAGAGGGCTGAGGTCGTGTGGTGCAGCACTATGGTCCCTCCTTTCTTCTTTTTCCAATCCCAGTCTCCTGGAATGGAAGTCGTTCTCGTTTCGAGAAGGTTTTGGTGGAGATTGGTGTTTAGAATCATTCCCAGATACACCAGTCTCCTGGGAGGGAAGTAGGGAAGATTCCGTAGGTTTACCCTGATCACTGGATCTTGGTAAAAAAGACTTCAGAAATTCCAGTGTTAATGCAAGGTTGCCACTGAGTCTGCTAAGGTCAGTCAGTTGTCCCGAGAGAGCGGAGACGGAAGCCGATCCTGTGAGACCAAGATAGGTGTAATGGAAAGACCGAAGCACAGTGCCTTGAACTGGTGTTTCTTGTTTGTCTAGACTGAATTTCCTAACCTTCCTAGATAGATGGTTTGGACCTGGGAGTAAGTGTCCTTAAGGTCCAGTGTGCAAAAGAAGACCTAGGTCTTAACCCTCGATCGAACTCCAAAATGGAATGGGCATCGACCCAAAGGGACAGCTCCTTGGTGATCCTTTTGTATGGCAGATTGTCGACGCTGGAGTCTTGACTCGTGTCGTAAAGGAACAGGAGCGATATCCAGTGTAAGGATTCTTCTCTGAGAGAAAATTCTTTAGAAAGAAGGCCACGCTTAGCCTTCCCACGCGCCCTGATGGGATTGATGCTATTCCTTAGAATAGAATCAATCTGGTGAATGTTAATCACTGATCAACCGTTGGGCTGTGCAGTTGGAGAGTGCTCGCAAGTAGTTCCCTGTTGGCAAGCCGTTGATGAGGGTTGTCGAACGTTTACCGATCACTTTAGCGTGATGGCAAACGAACAGTAGCGAGAAGTATGTTGTATAACTTCTGATCTAGGAACTACAGGAAGCGGTTGACTAGTAAGTTCGAGTCACAAACTGCTGGCAAATAACAGATGACCATGAATCGGTGGGCTGTGCACCGATGGTGAATTCGAGAACAGCCAGCTGATTATGATCCCCCCTGTTTGGTCAGAGATGAGCAAGCTGAAGATGGGCTGGTCAGAGATCAGCGAGCTGAGTTCAATGATCGAAGAAGGATGAGCTGCCCATCGGTGATCTAGTGATCAGCAAGCTGATGACTGGTTATTGACTAGCAATCGATGATTGGAAATGCTAGAAATTGGAGATAGTTAGTCATTGGAGGGACTAGAGGTCACAGATCAGTATTGAGCTAGCAATTGGCGATCTGGTGATCAGCGACCTAGCGATCAGTAAACTGTGAAGTAGCCATCAGTAAACAGTGATCGAGAGATCAGTCTGTTGATGCTTTCCTGTTTGCTGCCGCTGGTCTGTCAAGGAAAAAAGAAACTTTAGAAGAGACAGGAACCAAGGATTCCCCGATTCGATTCCCTTGTAGGATGGAATCTTCGGGATTTTGAATCCTCTGTGGAGCCTTATTCCTCTTTTCCCGGTGGCAATGTTTATGTGCTTGCGGGGAGAAATGGGGCAATGGTGACCTGTCCAAAAAGTTTTACTCCTTTTTACTGACAATTGCGCGAGTGTAGGTGAGTCTGGAGCGATGGGACACAGGATGGTGCTGGGGCTTAATATCTGCCTGGAGAGCAGGCAAGCACTGGTTCTTAGACAAGAGCTGGTGCATTGGATTTGCGAGCCTTGACTCTTTGGCAAGAGCTGGCGTATGAATCCGGGGACCGTAACTGCGCAGGAGGGCGCAGGAAAGTGAGGAAGATTGCTGGCGTGCCGTAAGGCACTGTGTAGTTTGTGCATTCTCCCTAGAATGCACCGAAGCGTAAGATTGGTTGCGCAAGAGTGGAAACATTGGCGCGTGCGTGAGAGTACTACGTGGAGATTGTTGGCGCGTGCGTGAGAGTACTACGTGGAGATTGTTGGCGCGTGCGTGCGGAAGACCATCAGCACCCGCACGTTGAAGACCGTCGGAGCGCACGGAAGGCTGTGTACTTGCCCTCAAGATTATTGGAACGCGCACACGCGAAGACCGTCAGAGCGCATCCACGTGTAAGGCTGTCGCTGCGCTTGCACGGTAGACTATTGGCGCACGTGCAAGATACCATCGGCGCCCGCGCGCAATACTGTTGGTGTGCGTGCGGGAGATCCCAGGTGCTCGCGCGGGGGAGAAAGTCGGCCATGCCCGCGGAACTGTTGCCGCGCGTGCGTGCTCGACTATGAAGCGCGCGCAGGAGCATTGGCGCTTGCGCGCTTGTTGGCGCTAGTGCGCTTGTTGGCGCTAGTGCGCTTGTTGGCGCTAGTGCGCTTGATGGCGCTAGTGTTCTTGTTGGCGCTAGCGCGCGTGGAAAATTATCGACGCGCACGCGGGAGCCCATCGGCAACCGCGCGCGGAAGATCATCGGCGCGTGCTCGCGTACCAGAATGTTGGCACATGCACGCGCGAAAGACTATTGGCGCGCGCGCGGGAGACCATCGGTACCCGCGCGTGGGAAAGATCGTCGGCACTTGTGCGCGTATGAAGATCGTCGGCGCTTGCACGCGTAAGAAGACCAAAGAGCGCGTGCGCGTAAGAAGATCGACGAACGCGCGCGCGTAAGAAGATCGGCACGCGCGCGTAAGAAGATCGGCGAGCGCACGCGGGAAACCACCGGTACCCGCACGCGGAAGATCGTCGGCGCTTGCGCGCACAAGAAGATCGTTGGCGCTTGCGCACATAAGAAGATCGTCGGCGCTTGTGCGCATAAGAAGATTGTCAGCACTTGCGCACGTAAGAAGATCGTCGGCGCTTGCGCGCATAAGAAGATGGGCGAGAGCGCGCTAGTAGGTTGAAGGGTCAACTGGCAGGACGATCAGGAACTGGGATGTGCCCATTGAAAAAGGGCGGGCATCCCCCGATGAGGACCGTAAGCAGGTCTGCTTTAGAGTCCAGGACCGAAGTCCTTCGTTGCCGCGCAAGGTTGCGCTGGTAGATCGGTAGGTCAGCTGGCAGGACGATCAGGAACTGGGATGTGCCCTTTGGAAGGGCCAGCATCCACCGATAGGACCGTAAAAGGTCCGTGTTAGAGTCCAGGACCGAAGTCCAAAGGACCACGTTGCAGCACAAGGTTGAGGTCACTAGAAGGTCTGCTTGATCCTCCGAGGAAGAGTCTCTATGAGAGGCCTCTCCCGCGAACGAGAGAGGTGACTACTTCGTAGAAGAGACTTGAAGACACTCGTAATGACGCCCCTTAGGGCCGTTGGATCAGCAAGCTGACCTATCAGTAGTGATCCTCCGAAGAGGAGTCTCTATGAGTGGCCTCTCTCGCGAACAAGAGAGGTGACACTTCGTAGAAGAGACCTGAAGACACTCGTGATGATGCCCCTTATGGCCGGTGGATCAGCAAGCTGACCTTAGCAGTAGCGATCCTCCGAAGAGGAGTCTCTATGAGTGGCCTCTCTCGCGAACGAGAGAGGTGAACACTTCGTAGAAGAGACTTGCCAAGACTGTGCACCACCCCTGAAGAAGGAGAAACTCAGCAAGGGGGGAGAAAAGTCTGGCCGAAGGGCAGCCACCATAGTCGAAGGCGATGAATTTATTAAGGTATGGGAAGTTCTCCCTCTGAAGGGAGAAAACCTCACACCTGGGGAGGAAACCTCCCTCGGAAGGGAAGTTGTCCAACCCCTTGAGGCGAACCTCCTTTAGGTTCTAAGATGATCTGAAGTGCTGGCATGTTGTCACGGGAGTACTTCTAAGAGAAGGGATAACGCCCATGACGACGTCCTCTGAAGGACGGCAGCGACAGCAGATTCCCCAGGCATGAACAAGACAGCTCTGCTTTGTTGGCACTCTTTAGTCGAACGAAGAAAAACTGCATAGTTAACTGGGAAAATAAAATTAAATAATTATTTTAACGGAAATTCCCTAGGGAGGAACTCCGAAGAGGAACCCCGAGGGAATAACATAAAATAAGAATTGAGTATGCGCCCTCCTTCCCCAGATGACATCCATGGGAGAAGGGGGGGAGCGGAGTAACTATAATAAAAATGACAAACTTATAACAGAGTTTGTATTTCTCCTAACATACAAACCCGAAGTCTTTACTATAGGAGATATTCTAGCGCGAGCTGGAAAATAGGGTCGGGAGCAATACCAGGACCCTTTCATACAAAGGGTTCCCCTGACCTTGAAAAGGGGAACCCTCATGACTACGAGTATAACTTATACCCTGTGATAGGAGTCAAATGAGTTTCATACCTTATTTCCATTGATGAGTCCAGCCAAAACTGGTCACAGACTAGGCTACCCAGATGAGAGGAAGAAGAAAGAGCAGAAGATAGATGGATGTTCTTCTAAAACGTAGTGTAACTCATATCCTCGAACAATGGCTACTGTCCCCTGAAAGGGCGTAAAGGTAGTTACAGCACCTGCTGACCTGCCACAATAGGTCCTATAGAAAAGGTGTTTAGAGACCTATGTGTCACATCTGATAAATAGTGAGTGGTGAATGTAGATTGGCACTTCCAGACACCAGGTCTTAAGACTTGGGAGACTGAGAAATTCTTCTTAAACGCCAGCAAAGCAGCTACTCCCCTAACTTGATGGGCTTTGGGTTGAGCTGCCTCAGGGTCTCCGTGAATGGCTCTCGCAATAACTTTCTTGAGCCAGAAAGAGATGGTGTTGCGAGAGATTCTCTTCTTAACCTTGTTGGTACTGAGGAAGAGATGACGGAGGCATGGTCTGAAAGGTCTGGTGGGCTTCAGGTATTTCCTTAGCGCCCTGACCAGGCACCGTAGCAATTAGTCAGTATCCTGAGTTGCCCTATTGAGGCAGGAAAATTTAAATTCTCTAAACCTCTCATCGGCAGATGAAGGATTCTGGGTTTTGGCTACAAAACTTGGCACGAAGTAGAGAGAGACTTCCCCCCATCCTCTAGTATGGGTGACTTCGTAGGATAGACCGTGAAGTTCACTAACCCTTTTTGCCGAGGCCAGAGCTACTAGGAAGACGGTCTTAAGGGTGAGGAAGAAATCAGATGCCTTATTTAAGGGCTTATATGGAGGCCCCTTTAAGGAGCGTAAGACCAGGGACACGTCCCAAGGTGGTGGTCTAATCTCCACTGGGGGGCAAGGTCTCTCAAAACCTCGAATCAACAAGGTGATATCTTCTGAGGTGGAAAGGTCAACTCCTCTCAGTCTGCAGATGAGGCTTAAGGCTGAACGATAGCCCTTAATTGCCGAGACTGAAAGGAGTTTCTCCTCCCCGAGGTAAACTAGGAAGTCTGCCACTAAAGGAAGAGAGGGATCGAGTGGAGACACGCCTCGCTTTCTACACCAAGCTGCAAACACTCTCCATTTTTCTTTTGCTTGGTAGAGGTTTGTGGAAGATTGGCACAGGTGCCTGGACATGTGTTCAGCCACCTTTCCTGAAAAGCCTCTGCTTCTGAGGAGAGACTGGACAGCCTCCAGGCGTGAAGTTTCAGGAAGTGGATTCTCCCGTGGAGGATACCACTGTGTGGCTGCGTCAACAGATGGGGTTCTGGAGGCAGGAACCTCGGCACTTGAACCAGCAGGGAAAGCAGATCTGTGTACCACTCTCTGCTTGGCCAAGCCGGAGCTATTAGAGTTAGCTTGCAGTCCTGAGAGGTCCTGATTTTGTTGATAACCTTTCTGAGCAGGCAAAAGGGAGGGAAGGCATAAACGTCCAGGTTGTCCCAGGAGTGTTGGAGGGCGTCCTGGATCGCTGCCTGATGGTCTGGAACTGGGGACCCGTAGCGGGCAAGCTTCGCATTCAGAGAGGTGGCGAACAGATCTATTGTGGGTAAACCCCACAAAGCTATTACTGTCTTCGCTACTCGAGGATCCAAAGACCATTCTCCACTCAGCACTTGGTGATGCCTGCTCAGCTGATCCGCCACGATGTTTCTCCGGCCCGGAATAAACCTGGCTGAAAGAGAAATGTTGTGGCTTTCTGCCCTCTGGCAGATCTGGACTGCTAACAGACAGAGGTCTCTTGCCAGAGTACCCCCTTGTTTGTTGATATACGAGACGGCTGTGGAGTTGTCGCTCCTCAGAACCACCTCTCGTCCGTGTAGATCTTTTACAAGGAATTTTAGGCCTTTCCAGGCAGCTAATAATTCTAGGTGGTTTATATGGAGACACTTCTCTATCGGAGACCAAACTCCTGATGCTAATTTGGGGCCTAGGTGGGAACCCCATTCCCGTAGCGATGCGTCCGAAAAGAGTTTTAACTTTGGACTCAGGTTTAGGAGGGGAATGCCCTTTTGGGTGTTCTCTCTGGTCAACCACCAATGAAGATCTTGTAGCACCAAACTTGGGACCTCCACTGCCAAGAATGGGGAATCTGACTTTTGAGACCAATGGGTCTTCAGATGCCATTGGAGACTTCTGATTCTCGATCTCCTGCCTGGAATTAGTTTCTCTAGAGAGGCAAGATGGCCCAGAAGACACTGCCATGACTTGGCTGAAGGCGGTAGTGGAGACAAGAGATGGGTGATGGACTGATCCAGTCTCCGAAGCCTGTCTTCTGACGGAAACACTCTCCCTGCCTGGGTGTTGAAGGACATACCCAGATAGTTCAAGACTTGGGTCGGAGTTAAGCAAGACTTCTCTGCGTTTACAAGAATCCCCAGATCCTTGCAAAGACTCAGAAGTCTTCTCAGATGATCTAGAGCTAGCTCCTTGGACGAGGTCAGGAGTAGCCAGTCGTCCAGATATTTTAGCAGACGAATTCCATGTTTGTGCGCCCACGAAGATACGAGTTCGAAGATCTTCGTAAAGACCTGTGGGGCGGTCGAGAGGCTGAAGCACAGGATTTTGGACTCGAAGATTCGACCCTGAGCCAGGAAGCGTAGGAATTTCCGAGATGTGCGATGGATTGGCACTTGGAAATAAGCATCTCTCAAGTCTACAGATGCCATGAAGTCTCCTGGGCGTACTGCTTGGGTGACGGAAGCCGCTGTCTCCATTTTGAAAGGAGTCTGCTTCACGAACTGGTTCAGAGTCGAAAGATCTATTACTGGTCTCCAACCTCCCGAGGCTTTTTCTACCAGAAAGAGGCGACTGAAAAACCCCAGGGAAGAGTCGGAGACCTCTTGAATGGCGTCTTTTAGAAGCATGCTCTGTATCTCCCGAGCTAGGGCTTGCTGTTTCCCGGGATCCCAAGGGACCTGGGAGGACGAGATCGGAGGAGGAATTAGAGGAGGAGAGTCTATGAAGGGAATGAGGTATCCCCAACGAAGCACCCTTGTGGTCCATTACATGGCCCCCATAGCTTTCCAACTCCTCCAACTCCCCCTGCAGGTACCCCCCTACGCATTGTGAGGGGGGAGTCGAGACCCTATTTCTGTCTAGGGTTCCTCCCTCTGCCTTTAGCCTTAGGAGGAGCCGACTTTCCTCTGCCCATAGGTTTGGGTGTAAAAGAGGGGCGGCTGGAGTTCTTGGCTGGCAGTGGAGATGCGGTTGTTGCCTTGGGTTGTGGAGTTGGCGTTGTTGCATTGGACGAAAGGAAGCAGCCTTTTGCATTGCAGTGTCCTGCATCTCCTTCCTCCAAGTCTCTAAGGGGGAGGAGACTGCTTGTCTAGAGAGGAGGAGAGGTTGTAGGAGATCAGAGTTCCTCAAATCAGATTTCTCAGATTTTCCGATGCTCCTATGCAGTCTGGAGACTACCGATTCCCTCTTTTTGAGAATCCAGTTCCCCAACATCGTTGCAGCCGTAGCAGTTTGAAAGGCCATTGTCTTGGCCCCCGCAGCCAGGACTTCCTGCAGAGACTGCATGGAGTTTTGGTTTGAAAGGTCCTCGTGACTTGCAAGGTAGCCCACTGTGCCAGACCATGTGTCAAACCAGGATAGTGCCTCTAGTAGAGACATTGACGCTGCTTCCATTGTCGATGCTTCTGCTGCGGTAAAGGAGACTGGAAGGGAAGAGTCTCTCTGCAGGGCAGCCAGGTGTAAGCCTTGCTGTGAGGGGATCAAGTGTCAGAGGCGAAGGGTTGGCGTCTCTGACCTTGTAAAAGTAAAAGCACCTTTGCCTCGAAAAAGGAAACTGCAGCATTTTATGGGATCCTTGAGACTTCAAGGAATTTGTTTCCCCCGAGACCGCCTGCGAGACCTTCCTCAGACGGCCTTCAGTGTGAATAGACCAGGGAAGTTCGATTCTGGTCTTAGGGTTAGGTGAAGGACGACATAGTCTGTCTAAAGCTGGAGCTCGGTATGACGAGGCGACAGGTGTAAATCTCCGAGACCTGAGATATTACACATCATTCTTAGAGCCCTCAGATAGGCAGACTCTAGGTCTTTTGAAGGTAGTTCCTCCGAGGAATTATCAGGTCGCGCTAATTCCTCGTGAGGGAGGGCGGTAGAAGCCCGAATGTCTGAAGGTAACGTCGAGGTAACATACTCCAATGCCGACAATCCAGAGGAAGGCTGGGCGCTGGTTGATGGCACCGCGCGCGCAAGATCCTGCCTGGAAGTTGAAGGTTTAGGCGAAGGCGACCGAATTAACGGTACTGTCTCAATAAGAGAATGCGTTGATCGGCGGCCTGGCCTTTCACCTCTGTTCTCGGCCGAAGAGGAGAAGGGCTGAACCCCTGCGTCTTCTTCCAAAGTTCTCGCGAAGCCCATATTTCGTAATTCATTAGAAAGTACGGGAATAGGTGCTGTTCTGTCTGAAACGCGAGGGCAGGGAGAATGACCTCGCGCGGATATGTCCGGAGACTTGCGCGCTCGGAAGTTTGACATACGGGAGAGCTCTCTCTCTTTGATGATACTAAGCGACGGCGAGAAGAAGTGTTCTCTCTCGCATTCCCAGCATGAGCTGAGCTCCTCGCGAAGAAATGTGAAGGAGAGGAATCGCGCTCAGAGTGTTCTCTTCCCTTGGTTGCGCTCTGGGGACGATCAGATTAAACCTCGCCCCAACGGGAGCGCTTATTGCGTTTGAGAGAACTCTCTCGTGAAGAAGAGCGCGAACGCCTCGTAGAGCTCTTCTTATAGCGCCTAGATGATTCCCCGTGAGAGGAAGACGATCGCGAAGCCGAACGATAGCGCGAGGAAGTATTCCTCTTATGTTTATGACGAGAGCGCTTATCATGTATCGGCGAGACATTTCGTGAAGAGATAGAAGGCGAGGAAGAACGAGAACGATGACGATGTCGCCTCTCTCTCCGACGAGAACGTCTTGGCGAAGGAAAGCGAGCTCTCCTTTTCCTCTTCTCTCTCTCTCTCTCTCTCTCTCTCTCCTATTCTCTAAGGAGGACGAATACGAGGAGGAGGAGGAGGAATCACGATGATCCCGCTTGCGACGTTGTTTCGTCGTAATGCAAGCGAGGAGCGAAGTAGGCTCCGCAGGGGCTGACGTTATTACCTCCGCTGACACTTCAACGGCTGCCGATTGAGCTGACGGGATATCGGCGAGGTCCAGAACTCCCGAGGGTTCCAAAACAGAAGGGACCTAAGGTAAAACTGTGCCTGCGAGGAACTGGTTCCACACCTCCACCGAAGGAGAACCAGGAAGTCCAAGGGCAGGCCATACCGCTCGCTCGTTATCTGGAATAGAAGCGGTAATAGAATTATTTCCGATGACGGACGAAACTATCCCACTGGGGGGGTGGGGGGCAACTTGATTTGCCTACCCCGGGGGAATGGGAGTTAAGTCAATGGTGCCGCTCTTCCTTGACTTCCCCCCGGAGGAAGGAGGCAAGGAAGAGACTGAAGGAAGAGATCGAGGGGTCGAAGAAGAGGCCCGAGACTCCTTACCTTTCGACGGCGAACCTGGAGGTAACGAATCCTTCTTGGATTTCTTCTTCTTCCTCTTCATGAACTTATCCCACTGCATAGGCAACCATTCCTTACATACTTGGCAGGGGGAGCCTTCAGTACACCTATGACCTCGGCATGAAGGGCATAGGGAATCAGGATCCACCTCCGGTGGTGACATAAATGTGCCACAAGATTTCGGAGGAATCCCGGGACATTTTCTCTAATTAGAGGACATCACATCTAATTAAAGAGAAAAAAGAAAAAGTTAATGAAAAAATACACTTAAAGAAAGGCTAGTCTGCCAGTCAAACAAAAGCGGGAGCAGCGGTGTTACCACTGCGATGGCTAGAATTCGATTGAAGGTACTCAGTAGCTACCGGCCGGCAGTCCCCCACCCCCAACAGGGGGATAACTACCGGCCCGGTCGTTAAAGACCTTGTTAAGGTTTTCTGCCGTATTTTCCAGCTCGCGCTAGAATATCTCCTATAGTAAAGAATGAGGGTTTGTATTTAATGTAGGAACAAACAGAATTATAACAATTATAATTATCTAAATCATCTAAGAATATTCACTAATAGTGAAAACCACTGACCCCACGAAGGGAAGTGTTCCCACAGAGAAAGCTGAAAAGTTAAAATACAATTAGATTCCACTAAAAATAATTGAGACAAACAAACGGAATAGCAACCTAACCCGCAACGGGAAAGGAGCTTCCGTAATAGTACGTAGTTGTAGTAAAGGTGAACGACCTCGAGTAGAGAGAGACCGTAGTCAATCTTAAAAGGCCACATTCCCTTCGCTCAGAATCCAAGTTTCCCATAGGAAAAGAGGAAAAGCGAAGATAAGAGATGAATGAAAAGGGTCCAGGTGATGACGATAACCCTGCGGCGGCCGAGTTAACGGATATATGCCGACGGGAAGACCGATGGACCAGAGAGGGAGAGGTCATTCCCCACGAAGTGGAACTCTGCTGGCCTTGCTCTACGCAAGTGTCGTTGTCGTATATTACACACAGCACAAAAACTGAAAAGAAAACTTACTACATTGCTATACACATATATATACATAAACAATAAAAATTTTTATATATATATATTTACAAGTATAAGAAAAAGTAAGTAAAAAGACAAAAATTAATGGCAGTCCAAAATAGGCGAGAAGAGAGAGAGGAAACAACCGTTCTCGCTCCGAGCCAAAAGTAAAAGAGCTCAAGCAAAGGTGTGTGTGAGGGGGGGGTAGCAAGCTACCCTCCCCTATCCCCGCTAACTAGCAGTGTGGGTAGTAAACCCTCGTTAAATTTTAATGGCTCGTCATTTCAGCTACGCCGAAAGTAATACCCCTATTGAATAGCGTGGTTTGTATTCCAGTTACAGAACAAGTGGCTTTTTGGCTTTACCCGGGGGCTCCTTATCTGAGCGTGTTAGCACTCAAGAAATAAGGAGCCCCTGCACCTTGCTAAAACCTTGCTATGCAAGGTTCGCGGCCTACGCAAGCTGTGTGTGAAGGTATGTAGAAATCTGACTCGTCCTAGAAAGTTCTTCAGTAGTTCTTTAGATGGAAAACTGTGCACTAGGAATTTCCCAATACCACCTCGTCGGGGTATGGGGACGCAACAATATTAATCTAATGCTAGGTACACAAGGGAGTATGGTTTACCTGCGGTGGTTTGAGGTCAGCTTATGCAGAGAACCTAGGATGCTGCTTTCCCAAGAGAGGGGAGAATGAAGAAAAGAATAAGGGCCAGTCAAACCTTTTCATTCATGCAGACTAAAATGATATTTTGATTATAAAATAAATTTTTGAATATACTTACCCGGTGAATATATAATAGCTGACGTCTCCGACGGCTCGACAGATTCCAAAAACTCGCGAGCGATCGCCATGAAGGTTGCGGGTGTGCCCACCAGCGCCGACTATCGGCCAGATACCGCATATACTTGTAAACAGCTCCAGTTCTTCTCAGTCCCCTAGGTCTCTATCGGGGAGGAAGGGAGGGCCTTTAATTTATATATTCACCGGGTAAGTATATTCAAAAATTTATTTTATAATCAAAATATCATTTTTAAATATTAAACTTAGCCGGTGAATATATAATAGCTGATTCACACCCATGGTGGTGGGTAGAGACCAGTATTAATACAATAAAGGCGTATATGCTTAGAGTTTTTGACAGTTATATCATAACAAAACTCAAATAAATATAGGTACCTGGTAAGGAAGCTGACTCTGACGATTACTCTGCCTTGTTAGTCCGCTTTCCTCACGAAGCCCAGCCATCCTCTCAGGATGCTGAAAGACTCCCAGGAGCTGTTATATCCAGGACGACAACCCATACAACAGGACCTCATCAAAACCCTTAATCTGGGCGCTCTCAAGAAATGACATTTGACCACCCGCCAAATCAAAAAGGATGCGAAAGGCTTCTTAGCCTTCCGTACAACCCAAAACAAGATTAAAAACATTTCAAGAGAAGATTAAAAGGATATTGGAATTAAGGGAATGTAGTGGTAGAACCCTCACCCACTACTGCACTCGCTGCAACGAATGGACCCAGTGTGTAGCAATCCTCATAAAGAGTCTGGACGTCTTTTAAGTAAAATGAAGCGAACACCGACTTGCTCCTCCAAAAGGTCGCGTCCATAATACTTCGCAGAGATCTGTTTTGCTTAAAGGCCACGGAAGTTGCTATCGCTCTTACTTCGTGCGTCTTGACCTTAAGCAAGCAACGATCTTTTTCACTTAAGTGAGAATGAGCCTCTCGGATTAAAAATTTAATAAAATACGATAAAGCATTTTTAGACATAGGCAATGAGAGCTTCTTAACTGAGCACCATAAGGCCTCAGATCCACCTCGTAAGGATCTGGTACGAGCTAAATAAAACTTAAGAGCTCTAACTGGGCACAGTACTCTTTCAAGCTCGTTGCCTACGATCTCTGATAGGCAAGGTATATCAAAAGATTTAGGCCAAGGACGAGAAGGCAGTTCATTTTTGGCCAAGAAACCAAGCTGAAGCGAACATGTGGCTTTATCTGTAGAAAAGCCGATGTTTTTACTAAAGGCATGGATATCACTGACCCTTTTAGCCGAAGCCAAGCACACTAAGAAAAGCGTCTTGAGGGTGAGATCCTTCAGGGAGGCTGAATGTAATGGCTCAAACCTGTCGGACATTAGGAACCTTAGGACCACGTCTAAGTTCCATCCAGGAGTTGCCATACGACGCTCCTTAGAGGTCTCGAAGGACTTAAGGAGATCTTGGAGATCTTTATTATTGGACAGATCTAAGCCTCTATGTCTGAACACAGAAGCCAACATGCTCCTGTAGCCCTTAATAGTGGGAGCAGAGAGGGAGCGAACATTTCTCAGATGCAGGAGAAAATCTGCAATTTGGGCTACAGAGGTACTGGAAGAGGAAATGGATGATGACTTGCACCAGTCTCTAAAGACTTCCCACTTCGACTGGTAGACCTTGATGGTAGAAGCTCTCCTAGCTCTCGCAATCGCTCTGGCTGCCTCCTTCGAAAATTCTCGAGCTCTTGAGAGTCTTTCGATAGTCTGAAGGCAGTCAGACGAAGCGCAGGGAGGCTTTGATGAAGACTCCTTACGTGGGGCTGCCGTAAGAGATCCATCCTTAAAGGCAGACTCCTTGGAACGTCTACCAGCCATTGAAGTACCTCTGTGAACCCCACTCTCGCGGGCCAGAGTGGAGCAACCAATGTCAACCTGGTCCCTTCGTGAGAGGTGAACTTCTGCAGCACCTTGTTTAGGATCTTGAAAGGTGGAAAGGCATAACGTCCAGGTGAGACCAGTCCAGCAGGAAAGCGTCTATGTGGGCTGCCTCTGGATCTGGAACTGGAAAGCAGTAAGTCGAGAGCCTCTTTGTCAGAGAAGTCGCAAAAAGATCTATGGTGGGTTGACCCCATGTCATCCATAGCTTCTCGCACACAGTCTTATGCAACGTCCACTCCATGGAGATGACTTGTCCTCTTCTGCTGAGGCCGTCCGCCAAGACATTCATTTTCCTTGCACAAATCTCGCCAAAGGAGAGATGTTACTTGCCTTAAATAGAGTTCCTTCTGATCCGTGGATCAAAGACCCGAGCATTCCAGACTGTCCAGTGGAGCTCCCTAACCCAAATCCGATGCATCTGAAAACAACACATGGTTTGGGTTCTTGATCGCAAGAGAAAGACCTTCTCGAAGTCTGATGTTGCTGTCCCACCAAGTCAGACATGTCTAGACTGAGTTGGAGATTGGGAAAGAGATACTCTCTAAGCCCTTCTCCTTGTTCCAATGGTTTAGGTGAAATTGGAGAGGGCATAGGTTGAGTCTCCCCAGAGAGATAAACTACTCCAGTGATGAAAGAGTTCCCACGAGGCTAGTTCAAACTCTTACAGAGCAACTGTTTTTCTCTTGCAAGTGAAGGACTTTTAACAGAGCTTGGTCCATTCTTGCGGGAGACGAAAAGGCCCGAAAACTCAGACACTGTATCTCCATTCCCAAATAAAGAATAGTCTGGGATGGGGTACTGTAAGTTACGACTTCTCTACGTTCACTATGAGACCTAGCTCCTTGGTTAGGTCTAATGTCCATTAGAGGCTCTCCAGACAGCGATATAATGACGACGCCGTGATTAGCCAGTCGTCAAAATAAAGGGAGGCTCTGAATCCTCAAAAAATGTAGAAAGCTTGCTACATTTTGCAAGGGCCTAGTAAAAACAAGAGGAGCAGGAATGAGGTCGAAGTACAGTGCTCGACATTGGTACATTACTTTCCCGTCCACAAACCTCAGATGTTGTTGAAAGTTTGGATGAATCAGGATGTGGAAGTATGCATCCTGAAGGTCGAGAGAGACCATCCAGTCGCCTTCCCTTAATGCTGCCAAGACAGATTTGGTAGTCTTCATCGTGAAGTTTGTCTTGACAATGAACACATTGAGCGCACTTACATCTTAAGTACTCCTGCAGTGAACGTGGCTGCCAGATCATTGGAGCCATCCCTGATAGCCTTGTTCCTGCAGAGAACGTGGCTGTCAGATCATTGGAGCCATCCCTGATAGCCTTGTTCATGCATGACATAATTGTACAGCAAAACTTCAAACGCTCGAAAAACTCCTAACAGGAGATGGTCTAGCTCTGAAGCCGACCATAAAATCTTGGAGCGTCTCATGGCCAGGCGACGGGGAGAGTCTATGAGGCTTGAGAAGTCTCCCTGGGCAGAGGCAGGAACTCCCAAGCCGAGAACTTCTCCCGTGTCATACCAGACGCTCGCTCTATAAGCCAGTTTAAAAGGAGGGAAAGCAAAGGCTGTCTCCCCCAAACTCCTCCTGGTGATCAACCAGTCGCCTAGCAAACGTAAAGCTCTCTTAGAAGAGCGAGAGAGCACTAGCTTAGAAAACAACGGCTTCGAAGTAGCTAGGCCTAGTGTAAACTCTGACGAAGGCGAACGAGGAGCAGCAGTTACAAAATGGTCTGGACAAAGATCCTTAAAAATCAGCATGATTTTTTTAAAGTCCATAGAGGGCTGAACAGCTTTAGGCTCCTCTCCGTCTGACAAAATCCCCAAAGGAATATCAGTAGGAGGGGGATCAGCAACTTCCTCATCTGAAGGAACCTCGTCCGACAATTGCCGAGTCTCATGAAAAGGAGAGACCTGCCGCGGTGGCAATGCTTGACAGGCAAAGTCCACACGCAAAGGAGCAGCAGTAGCAGTCAAGGGAGCGACGTCATGTCGCTGATGAAAGGACTGACCAGCAACAACAACAGGAGTTGATGGACGCTCGACGTCAAGTCGAGACTGCCTTGACTGCCTAGACTGAGCAGTCAAAACAACCCTTGACTGCGGTGCTTGACGCTCAACGTCAAAACAAGGCAACTGAGCTGGTTGGCGAACGTCCTGAACGTCAACACGAGACTGCGGCAGCGGCTGAACGTCAACACGAGGCTGCGGCAGCGGCTGAAAGTCAACACGGGACTGCAGCGAGTGAGGATCCAAGTCACGTGACTGACGTGACAAACTACCGACATCACGTTTCATAACGTCAAAAGGACGAGTAAATGCTCGTTTGGGCGGCTGACGGCCAGAGTCTCGTTTAGCGTAACGGCGACTCGAAAGCGAAGGTTCATCGTGAACCTGCTCAACGTCATACTTCTCCATAAGGGAGGCAAGCTTAGTCTGCATGTCCTGCAGGACAACCCATTTAGGATCAACGGGAGTCGGAACGGGCCGAGACGACGGTAACGTCTGTGTTGGCAAAACATTGCCTTTACCGCGACCCTCGGACCCCGTGTTACGCTTGCGTTTAATAGGCGAACCGTCTTCCGACGACTGCAAAGGGTCAGAGCTGTCCCCATGGCTACAGCCAGGATGCTGGACCTGTCCTGAAGGGACTGACTTTCGCTTAAAGGGTCTAGAAACCTTGCGCCAAGGTTTCTTTTGCGAAAAGTCTTCGGATGACGAGGAGAAACTTCGTCTCTCCTGTCTTATGGCAAGGACGTGCTTGCCGAGCAACGTCTGATACCTTTGAGGGAACGTCTGTTCGTTGGTTTACACTCCTCACTCCCTTAGGTCCTACGACATTCCTTCTCCCTGGTGCATGGGAGCCTGAAAGAGGTCTCGGACTAGGCAAGTGACAAGCACGAACAAACGAACCCTCCGCAACACAGCACATGTTTTCTAGCACTCACTTCACTGATATCGTATTTTTCAATAATTTCACATTAGGCATGAATAAAACTGATATCTACCTGAAGCACGCAATTCTCCCTTACATCAAAAGGTTATAATTGCGAAATGAGTCGTATAATGTAAGCACATTAGTACAAAATGAAACACGCATGCAAAAATAAAAAAAAAAACATATACATATATATCGAATAAAACGGAAATATATAAAGTTAAAAAGGATCAGTGACTGGGGAGGAGACTAAACTCTAGTTCACTAAAGACTACGTTTTCAATCTCTCACCGTACAGTGCCTTGGGACGAGAATAAAAACTAAAAACGTTTTATCCTTTCTCCCCGTACAGAGACTTGGGACGAGAGTAAAAAAAACTGAATCGAGAACAACGTTACTCGCTCCCAAACTCCTTACTTGGGACGAGAATAAAGATCGGATCGTTCTCTCTTTCTCTCTCTCTCTCCGTCTCTCTCTCTCTCTCTCTCTCTTGTCACACACAAGAGAATTGCCCACTCACCCTTCGTCAATAAACAGGTTATTTGACCAAAGGAAAAAACTGAAAGGACTAAGAAATTGAAAATTAACAAGTTCCTTTAAATTAGTAATTTAAAACACTTCAGTTTGAAAGAAGAATGAACAAAACGTCAAAATCGATTTACTCTTTCTGCAAAGTGAAACCGTGATTCTCTCTTTCTCTATCGTAACGACAGAGCGCAAACTGCGTAGTATAAATAAACCAAACGTTAGTTCATCTTTGAAAAAAAACAGCACGAAGACTAATCAAAGAATATCATTCTTAAAATATTTTCTAAAAAATATTCATTTCATAACTCTTACAGAGCAAATGATTTAAACTTAACGAAAATAAAAGTTGAATGGGCTCAACGTTGTTTAACTTCGGTTTCCAAGTTAGGACCGCCTACATCTCGGACTAGGGGAGGAATAGGTAAAGGCCGCATATAAACAAAACATAAAATTTATCTTGATGTTTAGTATAAATGGAAAGCTAATCGAAGAGGCCTAATAAAGGCGGGTGAGATATAAAATATATAGAGGAAAATCTATAATTATCAACAATAATTTATCACGTGATAAAATAATTACTAAAAGCCTAAAACACACTTCCGTACACTGAGGGAAGGGTCGGCCATCTTTACTCTAGGGAAAAACCAGAGATAAAAAAGCAAGGGCAAAACACTTTTACTCTCCTTTCAAAAGCATTTCTTTTGAAGATAGTATTGAATAATCCAACACGGCGAAAGCAATAAAACCAAAACCAAGTACTTCACCAATTCGGTAGAAAACTCGAGGTCATAAAGCAAGTGGAATCGACTTGTCGATGAAACCGACAGAGAAGAACTGGAGCTGTTTACAAGTATATGCAGTATCTGGCCGATAGTCGGCGCTGGTGGGCACACCCGCAACCTTCATGGCGATCGCTCGCGAGTTTTTGGAATCTGTCGAGCCGTCGGAGACGTCAGCTATTATATATTCACCGGCTAAGTTTAATATTTAAAAACCGGGTAACAATGCCCTCAACATTCTGCTACTTGTCCAATAGGGCGCTACAGGTTTTATACCAGCTGTTGTGCAGCCACCACAGGACCGATAGAAAACGTATCGAGTCTCCTGTGGGTCACGTCTTGCAGGTAGTGGGATGTGAACGTGTTTTGACGTTTCCACACCCCAGTTTGAAGAACCTGCGTCACTGAATAAATTCTTTTGAAGGCCAGGGACGTAGCTATGCCGCTGACATCATGTGCTCTGGGGCAACGTGACGGAGGAGGGTATGGATTCAGTGCAAGGTCAATGACCCTGCGAATCCATAATAGATGATGTTCTTGGTGACCCTCCTCTTGGTCCTTCCTGTGCTGACGAATAGTGCCGGCACACGAGGGCGGGCTGCGGCTGTTCTCTTGAGGTACAGCCTCAAACTCCTTACTGGGCATAGTAAGAGATGGTCTGGGTCATCTGTTACAGTACGGAGACTAGAAATCCGGAAGGAGTCAAATCGAGGATCCGCTACTCCCGGGTTCTGAGTCTTAGCAATAAACTCAGGGACGAAGCTGAACGTTACCTCTCCCCATCCCCTTGAATGGGCAATGTCGTATGAGAGACCATGAAGTTCGCCGACTCGCTTGGCCGAGGCCAAAGCTAGAAGGAACACCGTCAGGTAGCGACCTGTTGCCTGGCGTAATGGTTCATAGGGAGGTCTCTTAAGAGACCTGAGAACTCAAACCACGTTCCATGGGGGAGGTCTTACTTCTGACTGAGGACAGGTAAGTTCATAACTCTGTATGAGTAGAGAAAGTTCTAGCGATGAAGAAATGTCCACTCCTTTCAGTCTGAAGGCGAGGCTTAAGGCTGAGCGATAGCCTTTCACTAACGAAACTGATAGTCTTATTTCTTCACGCAAATACGCGAGGAACTCCGCTCTTGCTGGAATGGTGGCATCGAGTGGAGAGATACCCCTTCCACGACACCAACCACAGAAGACTTTCCACTTTACCTGGTAGACTGCTGATGATGATTTTCGCAGATGTACAGACATCCTAATCGCAACTTGTTGCGAAAATCCTCTCTCAGAGAGGAGATGCTGGATAGCCTCCAAGCGTGAAGTTGTAGCGAAGCTACGGCTTTGTGGAAGATGTTGGCGTGTGGTTGTTTGAGTGGATTGTGTCGTGGAGGGAGTTCTCTTGGAGGCTCTGTTAGGAGTTGCAGAAGGTCCGGGAACCATTCTGCATGATGACATAGCGGAGCTATGAGGGTCATTGAAAGATTGACCGATGTTCTGGCCATATAAAGTACCCTCCTAATCACATAGAACGGGGGAAAGGAGTAAACGTCAATGTTGTCCCACTGTTGTTGGAATGCATCTTGCCAGACAGCCTTGGGGTCTGGGACTGGGAAACAATACAACGGGAGCCTGAAGTTCAGGGCCGTTGTGAAGAGGTCCACTGTCGGAGAACCCCACAAAGTCAGGACTTTGTTGGCTACTAGATGATCCAAAGACCACTCGGTACTCACTATCTGAGATGCTCTGCTCAGGTTGTCGGCGAGCACATTCCTTTTGCCTGGAATGAAGCGTGCCGATAGTGGTATCGAGTGGATTTTGGCCCATCTCAGTATCTCTACTGCTAGATGGGATGGTTGCTGCAAAAAAGTACCTCCTTGTTTGTTGATGTAGGCCGCTACTGTGGTGTTGTCGCTCATCACCACCACAGAGTGACTTGCCAGGAACTGTTGGAACTGTTGAAGGGCCAGATAGATGGCCTTCATCTCTAAGAGATTTATGTGAAGGTACTTTTCTGACTCTGACCACAGGTCTGAGGTCATGTGGTGCAGCACGTGGATCCCCCACCCTTTTTTTTTTGAAGCGTCTGAAAACAGCATCAAATCTGGGGGGAGGACGAGAAGATCCACTCCCTTTCGTAGATTCTCGTCTGTCACCCACTACTGGAGGTCTGTCAGTTCCGCAGGTCCCATGGGGATCTGGATGTCCGGGGAGTCGTGTGCTTGGTTCCACCGCGACTTGAGTCGCCACTGGAGGGATCTCATCCTGAAGCGACCATTGGGAACTAGACGGGCCAGCGATGAAAGGTGACCGAGGAGACGTAGCCACGATTGGGCTGGAAGTTCTTCTCGTCTGAGAAAAGGTCTTGCGACCTTTCTCAGCCTTGCTATCCTGTCAATCATGCCTAAGTATACCAGTCTTTGAGTGGGAAGCAGAGAGGACTTCTCGAGATTTACCATGATCCCCTTATCTTGGCAAAGTCTCAGAAGTTTGTCTCGCTGTTGAAGAAGGGTTGACACTGAGTCTGCTAGGCTTAGCCAGTTGTCCAGATAACGGAGGAGACGGAAGCCAATCCTGTGTGCCCAAGATGACGCTAGGGTGAACACTCTGGTGAAGACTTGTGGTGCTGTGGAAAGACCAAAGCACAGCACCTTGAACTGGTATATTCTGTTGTCTAGACTGAATCTTAAGTACTTCTTTGAAGACGGATGGACTGGGATCTGGAAGTACGCATCATTTAGGTCCGTTGTGCACATGAAGTCTTGCAGTCTTAATGCTAGTCTGACCGTGTCTGCCGTCTTCATGCTGAACGGAGTTTATTTGAGAAACTTGGTCAGAGCTGAGAGGTCGATGACTGGTCTCCAGCCTCCAGACACCTTCTTTACAAGTCCATCGAGGACCTCTTGGAGAGCCCCCTTCTTCAACAGGGCATGGACTTCTGCCTGAAGGGCTCACCCCCTTGCCAATCCCATGGAAAGGGAGTTCAATGACACTGGATTCCTGGTCAGGGGAGGTAGAGATGTTATGAACGGGACACGATATCCTAGACTGATCACGGAGATTGTGCAGGAATCGGCCCCGAGTTGCTTCCACCTGTTTGCGCAACTTTGTAGGCATCCCCCCACTGGTGGAAATGCAGGGGGACTGCCTATCCTAGCGTTTGCGGCCTCGGCTGCTCCCTCTAGGATTTTTACCTCCCCCTGGAGGACTTTTTGCCTTTCCTGTCTTTGACAAGAAAGGGCTTAGACACCATTGTCTGCGCTGCAGTTTTTGTCGTCGTTGTGGTCTTGGTTGGACAGGACTGCTGTGGTGCTGGAGGTTTATAGGCCTAAGATGTTAAAGCCCTATGGAGGAGGGAGTCTTGATGAGACTTCCTCCACCTCTCAGCAGCATGTTCCACATCCTTAGGCTCGAACAGAAGAGACCCCTCTATGGAGGAATGTCTGAGCCTATTGATCTCGACGCGAAGGACCTTCTGGTGGAATCTCTCAGCTACTGCATCCAGACGTTTCAAGATGGTATTTGCCCACAAGTTCAGGACTTGGTGGGCAAGAAACTCGATCGTGCGAGTACCTGAGAGAAGGAAGGTTTCCATAGCTTTCCTGGTACGTTCCTTGGATAAATCCTCAGATCGTATCAGGATACCTATGGTCCCCAACCAGATATCAAGCCACGAAGTAGCTTGCATAGCATATTTCGTGACCTTTTCCTGGTTGAGGATCTCGGCTGCCGAGAACGAGACCTGCCGGTTGGAGAGTCTCTCAAGAGGGACTCCCCTGGTTAGCTCTTCCAGAGAGTGGTGAAGAGGAAAAGCTGAACTAGGCTCCTCCAGGATCTCGAAGTACAGTACCTCCTCTGTTGTACGCGAGGAGGTGGGAGGAGCTTGTTCGTGGTACCGGAGCGGTTGGAGGAGGACATCTCGGAGAGATGCTGGGCAATCTTGTCCTTGGTACTCTTCACCCCTTGAGATCAGGACAGGGCGTACTGGTCTTAGAGGGTTTTTGAGTACCAAAGACGAGGTCTAGGACCGTGTCTTTGCCCTCTTGACGGAGGATCTCTGGGTCGGAAAACTCGTTGAGAACCCTCATTAGAGTCAGAACCTACCAGAATGCATGTTCTGACTCCTGCTAGTCTCCTCCTGTTGTAGGACTTGCAGCGAAGTCTCCTTCTATCCCTAAAGGCTCTTGGGGAGAGTGGCGGACATTCCCTGAGTGGCTGGCTGGCTCCATCCTAGCCCTAGAGGAGGACTTTGGCATGGTTTTGGAGACAGATTCCTTCCGGGGAAGGAGGTAAGGCTCCAACATCCATGAGTGTGGCATGTCCCTTCTACTCTTAGACTGTGAGGAACTCTCGGCGTGAAGAGAGATTTCCTCCATTGGTGCAATGGGGGAAAGTCTCTCTTCGTGTGGTTCCCTAGGTGACGGGAGATCTTCGTCCGAAAGGGATAGAGAGTTAGTCTGAGGAATACGAGGAACTTGCCTCAATGGTCTGAGTGGAGTCAGTTTCGCCCTCGGGGAAGTGACCGCGTCCAGAATTCCTCTTTTCCTCTTCAAAGGGGTAGAGGAAGCCATGGTTCCATGCCCTAGATCAGACAGGACAGGCTTGAAAGCCTGGGTTACGGATCTGATCAAGGCATTGAACCAGACAGACCCCCTGAAGGGAAAGGGACCGAAGGTTCCCTGGGAGGAGTTACTGGAATAGATGGGTTCGCCTTAGAATGTAGCTTAGGGATCCTGAACCCCTCTGCATGTTTCCCTTCTACCACAATGCGCGGTGGTATGCGCTTGCGGGGAGGGGAATGAGGCGATGGCGACCTTGACGGGTGGCGTTCCTGTTGGTGTGCATGTTCGCACGCAGGAAAATATTGGCGCTCGGAGAATATTAGCGCTCGCACGAGGGAGAATAATGGTGCTCGCGCGTGGGAGACTATTGGCGTGCGCAGGACAGGAGAATCATGATGGGCGCGCGGGAGAGTGTTGGCGTGCGCAGGACAGAAGGATCATGATGGGCGCGCAGGAGAGTGTTGGCGCGTGTCCGTAGACGAAAGAGCGCACGCGCGCGCAGGAGAATGTTTGCGCGTGCACGAGCACGCAGGAGAATCATGATGGGCGCGAGGGCGCGGGAGTGTTGGTACGCATCAGTAGGAGAGAGAGGGCGCTCGTGCGCATGGCGCGGGTCTCTCTGTGTATGCACGCAAGAGAAAGTAGCGCGCAGGTGAGCGCAAAACTGGTGAGTGCTGGCGCGCAGGTAAAAGTTGGCGCACAGGTGAGGGCAACAAGGTTGTTGCCTCACTTACAAACTTGCGCGCAGGAGTGTGATGGCGCGCAGGATTTGGCTGGCGTGTTGGTTGGCGCACAAGATGGGGCACAGGCACATGTTGGTGCGCGGGAGAGCGCTGTTGCGCAGGAGAACATTGGAGCGCAGGTAACTGTCGCACGGGTGAGTGCTGGCGCGCAGGTGGGCGCTGGCGCGTAGGAGATTGGGGGCGCAGGGCGAATAGGTGCAAGAGAGCGCTGGCGCGCAGGAGATCATTGGCGCACAGGAGAGCGCACATGCGTTGTGGTGTGCTGGCACATAGGCGACCCTGAGCGTGTTTGCACAGGGTGCGCAGGTGTTTGTGGGTGCGTGTGTGCATGTGGGCACGTGAGCGCATGGTGTGCAGGAGAGCACTGAGGATCTAGATAGCGCGTAGGCGCATGTTGGTGCGCAAGTGCGTAAGGTTGCTGCCCTTTGTAAGGGTGAGCAAGATGGGTGGTGCACCGAAGCGTTGGTGACTGACAAGCTGCTGGTGACCGCTGGTCAGAGTGCGTGGTGCGCAGGGCAAGAGTGATGGCGCGCAATAGCGCACTTTGGTGGAGCTTTATTAGGCTCATACAGGAATGGTGATAGAAGGTCGGCAGGTCTGTTGGATGGATGGTTGGCAGGTCTGTTGGATGGATGGTTGGCAGGTCTGTTGGATGGATGGTCGACGTGTCCTTTACAAGAACGACCATCCACCGAAGGAGATCGCGAACGATATGCAGAGAGGTCCAGGACCGAAGTCACAAGATTGGTTGCAGGTGCAGTGATGGATGATCGGTTTAGAGGCTCCTCTGCTGGGGACTGCATTGAAGACGTTGAACCAAAGAGGCACCTCCTCACCGTAGGTGAAGGAAGGCCTCTAAGGCGAAGAGGAAGGCGATCCTTTCGACTGATGCCCCCTCTGGGGGCCGTTGGATCAGCAAGCTGACCGTCAGTAGTCCTCCGAAGAGGAGTCTCTGTAAGTGAACTCCCCCGAGGGAGAGAAACACTAACAGGAGAGACCGATTATGAACTGAGTTTCCCCCTCGGAGGATGGTCAGGAACGGAGGAAACTAAGTCGGCAGCTACCGTAGAGTCTGGAGTAGCAGAGGAGATGGGTTATGTCGCATGAGACACCTCTGACACAAAAACGTTGACAAGTGTCAGGGGATCTCTCTCTGACGGTGACGACGACTGCTTGACAGAAGCACCCATGTGGATGAAATCAAGCAATGCCTCCTTGGAGGGCGAACCCGTGAGACCCAAGGAGGACCAAATCTGAAATACGGAAGTTAGTGACAAGGCCTCCCCCAGGGGGAGAGGTGGTGCTGCTTCGCTAGCGGAAGCAACCTCATTTCTCGAGACCCAGGGTTGGTCAGAAATAAATTGGTCTACGCTACTACTCGACAGTATCTTGAAAGAGACCGACCGAGTAGGAGCTTCGGAGGAGGTTTGGGCGATGGAAGAAGAGGCCTTGGGTTTTTCTCCCTTTGAAGGAGAAATATCACGCTTGGACTTCTTCTTCCGCCGTCACGAAAACCTCTCCCACTGGGAGGAAAACCACTCCCTACACTCACTAAACTTGTTGAAAATATCACACCGTTGACCTCTGCAAGAAGGGCAAAGGGCATGAGGATCAGTCTCGACCGCCGACATGAATGTTCCACAGGGGCGGTTGGGAAGTCCAGGGGAGGTGCGATGGTCGCAGAGGTCAACTTCACACACACAGTCTAAGGGAAAAAAAAAAAAAACCATTAATGGCTGCCAATTGTCGGCGAGGATGAAGAACAGCAACGTCCGTTCACCATCCGAGCCGAAAGCAAAGTAAGCTCAATCACAGGTGTGTGAGGGGGAGCGGTAGAAAGCTACCCTCCTTACCCCCGCTAACTAGTGGTGTGGGTAGTTAACCCTCGTTAAAAATTAATGACATTTCAGCTACGCCGAAAGTATTACCCCTATTAAATAGCGCGGTTTGTATTCCAGTTACGGAACAAATTTATATTTTAGTTTTTTGAGATGTGAACCCAAGTCAGCTTTCGGTCAAATGTTAAACCTAGAAATTGCGTTACTTCAACACAGGGAATATGATAGTTTTCTGTATACATATATGGGTCTGGGTGTACGCCACGAATGCAAAAGAAATGAATGACAAATGTTTTACTTGTAGAAAACTTGAAGTCATTCAAATCTGCTAATTTCATAATTCGATAGATCGTGATTTGAAGCTTTCTTTCAACTGTCATCATTCTTGCTCTAACAAATGAAACAGAAATGTCATCAACGAAGAGAGCATGAAGAACGTCATCTGGAATCACAGAAGAAATCCCATTAATTGCAAGTGCAAATAATGTAACACTAAGTACATTGCACTGTGGGACTCCTTCTTCCTGGCATTTTCTTTCAGACAGAGTATTACCTATTCTAACATGAAAGAACCATCTTTTTAAAAAGGCTTGAATGAATAAAGGCAACTCACCTCTTAGATCAAACTCACGACAGTTTTAAGGATACCATACCTCCACGTGGTATCATATGCTTTTTCAGGATCAAAGTTCATTATGCATGCTGCATAAGATTTTTCATAATTCTAACCATCCTTTACATTCAGATCTTCCTCAACAGTTCCATCCTGTTCGTAATACTAGGTATGCAGTTAATTCTAAGTCAGGCCTTCTCCATCATGAGGCTCAATACTACACAGTATTCTAGAATTTTTATTCCAGCTGTGACCAAGTTGTGGAATGATCTTCCTAATCGGGTAGTTAAATCAGTAGAATTTCAAAAGTTCAAACTTGCAACAAATGTTTTCATGTTGAACAGGCTGCCATAAGTCTTTTTATAGTTCATATAATTATGACATATCTCTTTTGATGTTGTTACCATTTTCAAAATACTTGATTGTTGATGTTTTCTCATATCATTTATCTATTTCCATATTTCCTTTCCTCTCTGGGCTATTTTTCCCTGCTGGAGCCCTTGGGCTTATACTATCTTGCTTTTCCAACTAGGGTCGTAGCTTGGCTCATAATAATAATAATAATAATAATAATAATAATAATAATAATAATAATAATAATAATAATAATAGGCAAGGAGAGATCTGTCAGCGCTGTTCTCATCACTCATCTCAGAGTGAAGAGAAGACCGATTACATTGTGACTGATCATACCGATACTGCTCAACTGATCATGGAGCATTTAGATGCCGGAGGTAATCTGGAACACAATGCATGTATCCTTGGCATGTGGAAATTGTGTACATGGTAATTGTTCTTTTTAAGCTTGTGCGAGTGTTTGATCATGGGCATATATGATCCTGCACACGAACCATCGTGTACATGGTGATCATTGACTTGGGTGATTGTGTTCATGGAATTCATGATCATGGTCGGTCATGCAGGTCGACTGTCATATGCATGGATGATCGGGCTCTTGAAGCTTGTGATGAGAAGATCTTGCACTTATGCAAGAAAGTCAACATGGTCAGAGACCATACACCTAGAAACCTTGTGTATAAGCATGAAACCTAGTACTGTCAGAAACTGTACACATGAAGACACTGCTGGTATGCATCAAATACCGTACTTAGAGCCTGCGTACATATGCTTCAAGTCCTTCCACGCGTATGCATGATGAACAGTACAGTAAAAGTCTATACGTAGAGCCTGTACACATGGAGTGCATAGGCATGGACTCCCAATGTGTGTGGTTTCCTGATGTGTGCGGATTCCCTCTCTTTTTCCAAAGAAAATGAGTGAAAGGGGGAAAAGAAGGGCAAAGCCCTCGCATCCCAACTGGCAGTGCATTTTTAGTACAGCATAACTCCTATAGACTTCTTTGTTTTCTTTGATTATGTCTTCTATTAGTAACTAGTTCTTCTTCAGAAGTTGCAATAAACACTCAGCAAAGATGAGACAAGTAACAAGGGATAACTTTAAATTCCTCTTCTCAAGAGTCATGTAAGCCAATGACGGCATCCTCACGGGGAAGAGACCACAACAGCACAGCCAAGCGATACATCCTTAACTCGTTTCGAGATCGTCAGATACTGAAGGAAAGAAGAGACTGGAGCCCATCCCCATTAGTGTACACTAAGCTATACTCCAGGAAAATCATCTTCCTTATGTTCACATTGTTATCGTTGTTGTGCGACCACACACAAAAAGAATAGAACAGCAACAGACATACCATCTGACAGGAACAAATCTGTTGGATAATGGCAGGTAGCATAGAAAACTGCAACACAATTAAAATAATCAAGAAACACAGCATATCCATGGTTTCTTCCACTAATATACTCAAACACAACTGCTTGTAAAACTATTTATTCTAAATTAAATCAAAGCAAAAGATTAAACAGCTATAAGAGGACACAGAGAAGTACGTCTGTACACTTCGGCAGCCGAAGTCAAAGTGAAGGTTATGCTACCTGGGTGGGGGGCCCACCTGCCACCCACCAGCTACTACGACTACCTCGTTAAAGATTAAATGGATTTTCCTGCTTTACAAAAAGTCATACTCCTAATAAAGGTTAAAGGCTTGAATTACATGTTGGGACAAATCTACTAAAGGGACAAATTATAAGAGACTCAAAAGAGGAAATTAATGAATATAAAGCAAAAGACAACCAAGTGTCTATAACGCATAAATCAGGTGATAGTAAACGCCGTTCAAGAGTGAGAACTCTCGATATTTTACGTAGTTTTCATCGAGGAAGATTAGCCCTCCAAGCAGCAACCACCTCCTCCTCCTCTCCTATCTCCCGTATGCCAGCCACAATTCTCCTCAAAGGTAATTGCGAGTTAATTAGTCAATACTTTAAATTTTCTATTATCAATTATTGATTTGTATTAATTTCAATGTTATAGGTTATAATCTCTTATTTATATTACATTAAATGTTTAAAGTTAAAGTACATAAGTATTTATGGTCATGTGGAACGCATCAAAATAATTCCGTTTCAGATTAAACTCGTATACCGAAGTACTACTGTATCATTAAATTTTATAGTCAACGATTATATTTTTGGTTTTACAAATACAAAGTATGAGATTCACATTAGAACCCAAATTAATATCTTTAACTTCTTATTCTGAATTAGGTATCGTAATTGGTCTAGCCTATGTACAGTGGAGGTTAGTGAAGGATTTGGGAGCGACTCAAAGTTACGAGTACGTTAGCGAATAAAAAGGGGTTGCAGGGGAACCAAAACCACCAGTAAGGAAGGAAGACCGGTGTGACGGTCTGAACGATCCCCCGGTCTCATAATTCTCCTTGACATTGTATAATGGTTCTTTTCCGCCATTAGCTCGCTTGCATGAAAATAAAACATCAAGATCGTATGTACTGGCAAGCGGTAATGTTGAGCTGCGCACGCTAACATTACAGGAAAATAAAACATCAACCTCATATGCACTGGCAAATGGTAATGTTCGCGCATGTGCAGGGGGATTGTTCAGACCGTCATACCGGCAGTCTAAGTTAGGTGGGGTTGCACCCCTGTACTTTATTCGTTTTGTATTTCAAATTACTATCTATAAATTTGTGGCCCAGAGCTAAGTCCTAGCAGGATATACAGTGCACACATGAGGAAAACAGTGAAGTTGCACTATGAAGTACGGATTAAGAGGCAAGGCAGCTAGATAAAAAAAAAAGGATTGTGAACAAAGTAGAATAAAAGGATAAAAGGCTAGTGCTGCTATGGAATAAGGATGAGTACTGCAATGCCTACATAGTAAAATATTGTGCTACAGTAAATATTTATACCTATTA
>NC_090735.1:104986721-105011721 GCF_036898095.1 Palaemon carinicauda
GCCCCTTATATGGACGTGACATTGACCTTACGACTCAGCTGAGTGGTAAGGTCATGTCATACAAGTATCCTGGACCAGGGTTTGAAACCCAGACGGTCAGATACTATAGTCTTTGAGTGATTTCGCCTAGGGCTCTGATCCCGAAGTCATTAAAAGAATCCAGACTTTAATGTATTAAGATAAATGGTTTATTTGATATACATATATATATATATATATATATATATATATATATATATATATATATACATATATGTATATATATATATATATATACATATATGTAGCCTATATATATATATATATATATATATATATATATATATATATATATATATATATATATATATATATATATATATATATATAAGGGATTATGATGTAGGAAAAATCTACTTTTGGGTGAGATAGCCATGTTGTCCTGATGGAAGTTCCTTCTTGCAACTTCTACAGTATAACGTTTCTTCAATTGATATTACAAGAGACTTACCATCGGGTATCACGGGGTTCCAACCCCTGGAAACAACTATCCAAAGATATCATGTATAATCAGGGCCGTATCCTAAGATAACCATAGATATTTGCACCCCAAACAGACCTTACCCAGTCTAATCCAGTAAGGGGAGGATAAATAAGGAGCCGTTACACATCCTATCACCTTCGAGAGCCCCTATACGTGCCTGCTTCTCATTCCACGTCGCAGCTGAGCTACTGTGAAATAGAAGCCTCCAACGAGCAAAGGGGAGGGGAAAGGTAGGATGTAACAGGTGGGCCATCAGGGCGACATGGCTATCTCACCCAAAAATAGATTTTCCCCACGTCAAAATCCCTTTTTTGGGCTCGAGCCATGTCGTCCTGATGGAAGTGTACCAGAGAATTATTTATATCAGGTGTGAGGCTTCTCCATGGAAAAAAACCTACCATAAATGGGGGCTCACCACTTATATGATGAAGTATAATCATAAATTTCTACCTTAAAAGAATCCAAAATAAATTTGATTTGGTAAATATGTTAGTGTTTTGAGAGGAAGGATCTATGACCCTCTATCCACCATCCCTGTGCTGAAGAACACTCCCTTTATCAGAGAACACATATTACCAATATCATGAGCGTAGTGAGTAATCATTGAAGAACTAATACTCACCGTTAAATAGATTCTTAATGTGCAGCGTGGGTAGAGATTGACTATAGTACGCTAAGTTTAATTCTACTAGGAACTAAGTCTAGGAATAAAATCATCCAACATTATATCATTCTCATTAGACCACCTATTTGAGCAAATTTTAATACAGTATATATGAACAGCATTGTGATCTACCAGTGTACCCCAAAATATATTCGCGATAAAATTTTTCACCTAAGTAATCATGAGGGGAGACAAGATGATATATCCCTGGACTCCTGAAGAAGGAGATTTTAAGATAAAGAATATTGCCATATATGGCTAAATGCAAAATACAGTGTCAAACCCAACCAAAGAAATTGAATTATATTAAACTCAGTTCTAAAATAGGAATAGTATGATCGCGTAGGTACACTTGTAAAATTCAGAGAAACCAAATTGAATCCTGAATTTCAAAATATTTAAAATTGTTTAATGTTGATCATGAAGCAAAAACCGACAGTTTACTTATTAAAGAAAATAAGCTGAAAGAATGCCCAAGGACGCATTTGAGGGCTACGTCGTTGCAGCAGGTTTTATAACATCACCTGCTGCCACCAAAAAATGACGAACTTCATCCAATTGCTTCATATAATGCTTGAAGAACACCCTGGTGGACTTACAACCAGGATAAGCTTGTAAAGCTTCGAATGACACATACTGAAAGAGTTCAGAGATGATTCCACTTTCCTAGGGTCATGACCCAACAGCATGCTAGTGGGGTCTGATCGACAAAGGAAATAAACCAATATTGCTCTCAGTTGTTTCAAAGACAACTCTGAACCGACCATCTCATCTCCAAAGAATTGGCCCGTTTTAACCTTTTTGTCCCGTCCAGATATGTCTTTAAACACTGTACTGGACACAGGGTGAGATCACTTTTGATGGGAACTATTAGTCATGGTCCCCAATGCTTAGATGGTAGCTTATCTTAGCTAAAAGGGTAGGATCAGGGTATAAATTAACTTCACCATTGTCTGTAAATTCTATGTGACCCTCATCTCTAGAGAGAGCCATAACTCCATTAATCAGAGCACTAGAAGCCATAGCGAATAGAAAAATCGCTCTTCGAGATAAAACTCGGAAAGACACTGTTTGATCGTCAATTTCCGAAGCTAGTTATAACATATTATCCAATACCCAGAAGATCGGCCTCGGCAGGACTGCTGGTCTCAACCTGGTACAAACTTTCTGAGTCGTGGCGAAGAGGACAGAGTTAAAATCTATGTCAAATTTGATGGCTTACTCAGGTTTTATCAGGTCTAAGGTCATCTACACTCTTAGGCTCTGTTTCGGCTCCATCCCAGGGACATCAGTGAGATGCTGGACAGGAAATTTATGTTGAGTAATTATAAGGATCTTTACCTTTGACGCATATAAATTCAATAATCAGTCACTCGCTAACACATTATTACTTTTAAGTTACTTAGACTTACTCACTCCTTCCAAAATAGTGGGTATACTGTCCCGAGATTAAATATTCATAATAGTCATAATCAAATAAATGAAGGAGTAAAAAGGCAAAGGTTTAATTAACGTAGTCTTGCTTTACTACATAAATTTACATTGAAAGCAACGGACATCTTAACACAAAGTAAAAAGGATCAAAAACACAAAATGTAATAAAAAGAAATGCAAAATAAAAAAAAAAATATGGTTGCTTAGACTCGTGGTCTTCTGTAATGATTAATGATTGAAATGGGGTCGGATGCATGGCCTTGTGACCCAGAGACTGTGCTAGTCTGGAAAGCAAAAATGATATGCAAAATCTGTATACAAAATCGAACGCACACAGTCCTGAATATGTAATAGCCAGCTAAACCTAAATCAAGTAAAAATTAATCTAAGCTAAAATGGGGGAAAACTAGTGGCCATGCGTTTTTACCTGCACTCCTTACTTGGAAGACAGCCCTTGTCCTCAAATGGTTGTTGATTGAATTGCTGTTGACCGAATAGTTTGCACCCTTGACTGGCCCACCCCTGGAATTCTCACTTTTGGTAGATAGGGTTTACCAGGCTCGTCTTCTTCTATCTGATGGGAGTCGAGTTGGGGGGTGAGCCAGAGGTACACAGATTAACTGACCAGGTCAGTCAGCTGGTTACAACAACTACTCGTGCACGAATGGGGTGACCCTTAGGTCGCATGGGTTCACCTGGCTTCACCTTCCAAAACAGGTGATGGTCATGGTGCATAGAATAATGCAATAGGGGTGCCATGTCGAGACTTTAGGGCAGGGCAATGTATTGTTGTAAGGAGTGAGAAGGAGAATTTTGTACAAAATACTTAGAGCAATCTTGCTGCTCTAAGAGAATTTACATATACAATAATTCTACATATTCTGGCTCGCTAAAAACTGAGAGATAAAGCTGCATTCAAGTAAGCAGTATTAAAATTATATTAAAAACCAATGTAATAAATTATCTCGACACACGTAGTTTGAGGAAAGAACCATCGTACACTGGCGTAAGGGCTTGGCCACACCGAGCGTGACTAGCGGCACGGTTAGCGGGAAGAGGTTCCCGTGGCAAATTGAAACCTAAGGTATCTTATGTAGGTGGCCAGATAGAAGGGGTGAGAAGCCTCCAACCGCTGCAGCTGCCGCCAAGCTATGTTTCATGTTTTAAAAAACCGCGGCGGTTCCAAGCATCTTCACCCAAGATTACACCATTTTTCATCAGTTCCTGAAGGGGTAGCCTACATGTTTAATTGTTCGTTTTCAGCCATAACTAATCAACAATTTATTGGGAGGTGTTTCGGAGAGCAAAAATAAATTAAATAAATGGAAGTTATGGCAATGAACTGCAAATGAATGGTAATAAAATAGTGGGTAGGCCTGCACCTTTTTGTGCTTTGCAACCTATTTATTCTCCATTTAGTTATACACACACACACACACACACACACACACATATATATATATATATATATATATATATATATATATATATATATATATATATATATATATATATATATATATTTAGACATATGCACACAAAAAAATCTAAAAGATGAAGTAGAGAAATTTCAAATGTAAAAAGAATCATATGTACCTTTAAACAATATATCTTATGCAAATGAAGGTTAATTCTGGAATGAAAGGGACAATAATTTTTCGTGAACTTTATCATATTTGAAGCAATTATAATACCTGGTAAGAGATTGGGGTTGTCTATAGTTCGACGTTTCTTTTTTTAGCCAAAATCCAGGAAGAATGTTGCCATCTATGAATCAAAAGACTTGTGAAATACGTAGATATTTACTAAATCTGTCGTCGTATAAATGAGACTGGCAACTTTGATTTTAAAATTAACTTATTTTCCCTTCTCTGTTTATTAAAATCGTGAATCCAGACTCTTGTATAATCTATTGTTCAGTTTATAATAAAGATTTCCAATCTGAAGTAATTTCCTACTAAACACCATCGTCCTGTTTGCGAGGAAGGCTATCTCTGAATGCTGGGAGTGAGGAGGCAAGAGAGGTGTGGCGGTTCCAGTGTGGCCACCCAACATTTTGTCGCTGGCCTGCCGCCCATATCATGCCGCTACCGTGATGCTCATCACGCTTGGTGTGGCCGAGCCCTAAGGCTTTTGCTGTGCATTTCTACGCTGTGACGTCACAAACATGGCGTACACTATTGTCAACAAGTTTGTTAGTTTAAAATAGTTCTGATGTTTCGGTAAAGAAAACATAAAGTAAGCGTGGAAGCAAAAGTTTAAGGAGTAACTACAAAGGGAAGAAAAAGTGAAGAAATATTCTTCACACACACACAAACACACATACACACACACACATATATATATATATATATATATATATATATATATATATATATATATATATATATATATATATATATATATATATATATAATAAAAAGGAGGATGAAGAGTCTAGACAACATCTTTCAGTTTATTGGTGCCAACGTTTCAGGACTCATCCCATTATCAAGGCTAAAATCGACATATAAAACATTATAAGCAAAACTCAGTAAAATTATATACAATACAAAAAAAGACAGTCAAAATTAAAATTGAAATTATAGACACAGTTACAAGTAAAATCTGGAGATAAAATAAAATTAACTAAGAGAAAAGTATCTTAAAATTAAATATACAAAAATTAAAATTGTCTAAGGAGACCAACCTGTCTGGAACAGACTAGAGAACTGAGTGACTATCCGAAGGACAGCATTCAGGAAGAAAATTCTAAATTTGCCGGCTTAAGCGATGTGGAGGGGGACAGAGGATAATTGGCTGTTTAGTTTAGGAGCCTTTTCTTTAATCATTAACGACTCTAATACTAGTAGAGAGGAGTTGTTTGGGGCTTGATCAATGATTTCAAAGTTTTTTATATGCAATGTTGGTCTTGCATTTACTTGCATGTTCTCTGATGGTTGAGATTTTTTTGGTTTTGAGCGTACATCCAGTTCTATGACTCACTCCCCGATGAGCATCTATGCGAACTTTCAGCAATCTTTTTGTGGCACCCACATAATTTCCGAGATTACATCTCGGACGAGTAAACATATAGACCACTGAAGAACGCATTTGTGCCTCTTTTACAACCACTTACCTCAAATGAATATACGCTGCCCAATTCTGCCTCTCTGATACCTGAAATCACCACTCAAAACAGGTGTAATTATATGGTTAGCTATGATGTTGAATCACTATTTACGAACGTGCCCTTACAAGAAACCATTGAAATGATTTTAAACAAACTTTTTCTTTTTCCAAACGACTTATATCACGGTTTTAATAAGTCTTATTTTAAAAAATTACTTGAACTTGCAGTGATTGACACTCATTTTATTTTTGATGGCAAGTTGTTTAAACAACTTGATGGTATGGCTATAAGTAGCCCTCTTGGGCCCACCTTCACCAATATTTTTATGTGTCATCTTGAGAAGCAGTTTTTAGACCAATGTCCTTTGCTATTTAGACCTATATTTTATAAACGCTACGTAGATTATACGTTAGCTACTTTTAAACAAAAGGAACATGCTGCTAGGTTTTTAGATTTCATCAATAACGTTCATCCAAACATCAAGTTCACAATTGAGGAAGAAGAAAATAACAAGTTACCATACCTTGACATTAACATCTCATGAGGGCAGACACGTCTAGAAACTAACGTATTTAGAAAAAAAGACGTTCACTGGTTTAGGCACTAATTTTTTAGCTTTTGCTTTTATAATTCTAAGTTAAATGCCGTAACAACTCTGATCTGCAGGGCATTTTATCTTTCGTCTGACTGGACATCCTTTCATAATGAAATAGTTTTTTTAAAGCAGCATTTCAAAGATAACTGTTTTCCAACTAAAATATTTTATAGATTAGTTAACAAATTTCTGACCAAACATCACCAACCTAAACTTCAAGTTCCTACAGTACCAAAAATGATTTTCTATGCTTCTTTGCCTTTTATTAATAACGGAAAATATGGGAGACAAATTAAAAAAGCCATTTTAAACAATTTTCCGAGTTTGGATTTTAAACTTATTTTTAAGAATCCCCTGACAGTGGGATCTATGTTTAGAATTAAGGATTCTCTCCCCGATCTAATGCGTTCTTCAGTGGTCTATATGTTTACTTGTCTGAGATGTAATCTCGGAAATTATGTGGGTTCCACAAAAAGATTGCTGAAAGTTCGCATAGATGCTCATCGGGGAGTGAGTCATAGAACTGGATGTACGCTCAAAACCAAAGAATTCTCAACCATCAGAGAACATCCAAGTAAATGCAAGACAAACATTGCATATAAAAAACTTTGAAATCATTGATCAAGCCCCAAACAACTCCTCTCTACTAGTATCAGAGTCGTTAATGATTAAAGAAAAGGCTCCTAAACTAAACAGCCAATTATCCTCTGTCCCCCTCCACATCGCTTAAGCTGGCAAATTTAGAATTTTCTTCCAGAGTACTGTCCTTCAGATAGTCACTCAGTTCTCTAGTCTGTTCCAGACAGGTTGGTCTCCTTAGACAATTTTAATTTTTGCATATTTAATTTTAAGATACTTTTCTCTTAGTTAATTTTATTTTATCTCCAGATTTTACTTGTAACTGTGTTTATAATTTCAATTTCAATTTTTTTTTTTTGTATTTTATATAATTTTACTGAGTTTTGCTTATAATGTTTTATATGTCGATTTTAGCCTTGATAATGGGATGAGTCCTGAAACGTTGGCACCAATAAACTGGAAGATGTTGTCCAGACTCTTCGTCCTCCTTTTTATTTTATCTTTGAAGCTCGCCAGGAGCAACGACCTATCTCAATATATATATACATATATATATATATATATATATATATATATATATATATTATATATTATATATTATATATTATATATTATATATTATATATTATATATTATATATCATATATCATATATCATATCATATATCATATATCATATATCATATATCATATATTATATATTATATATTATATATTATATATTATATATTATATATTATATATTATATATTATATATTATATATTATATATTATATATTATATATTATATATTATATATTATATATTATATATTATATATTATATATTATATATTATATATTATATATTATATATTATACTTTACTTTGCTTTACTTTAAAGGCTGCTTTTCTGGTCCTTTACAGCAGGGGAACCCTACTGTAAAGGACGTCCACAGTCATTTTATCATGTTCGTTTCAATGCGTTCAACATTTTACATCACATACTGCTCATTTATTGTCAAATCCGCACACATTATCGAAGCCCTTAGAGGACAAGAGAGTTTTCAGTTTCTTCTCCAGTGTTTCGAATGTCTAGTGGGAGCTTATTGTATAGTCTCGGGGCCGCAGTTTGCTCTGAACTCTAGAGCCTACAATAATTTGAAACCATCTGTAACTACCTTGTGTCAACATGATTTCTTGGTTGCATAATATGTAGTGTTTTAGTCTTTGTGTTAGATATTTTGGACGTCTGGTTCTGATAACTTGATGGGTTATTGTAGGGTAAGTTCTGGACGAACCGTACATATGGATGTACAGTACAAAGCTCTCAAGACCACATATATCATTTCAATCTAGTTAGCGTCTAAAGAGTGAAAGAGAAAACGGATTTACACAGCTCTGTCCGTCTATTAGAGAACGCAAACCAACAGCGCATGAATGAATAGAGTTTTTCGGTTTTGCTCATTCCTTATGTAATATTTTGTCTCTAAGTTATGGTTTGTGGTGGTTATGAATATGTTAGGAGTGTGAAGGTTAGGTATTTTACACCTAAATATGACTATATGTGATGATATGACGAGGTTTTAGTGATTTAGTACACCACCTGTCAGTAAAGTATGTTTACATTTCAATGACTGCCTGTGGATGTTTCCTACAGCTTGGTTTTTAAGTGTATGGTGTCTCCACATGTAAACAAAAATATTTATGCTGTTTGTGTGTTGAACTCTTCTTTCATATAATATCAAGTAGGCAGGCTTCAAGCATGATTTTGTACGGTAGGCTGGTCCTACATTATGTATTTTTATTGCATCAGTGCATTAAAGTATATATAAAAAACAGAGTTTCATTTATTACATAATAGCCAAAATTAGCTCTGTCCTCCTGGAAACTTTAAAAAGTACTTATTATTATTTTTTTTTTAAGCCTTGTAAGGTTTATAAGGCAAAGCAGATAATGTAACACCACATTTTTTCTCAACTTTTTGTGTAAAAAAGCAAGATGAAAATTAAATCGCATTCTTTATTTCAACATAGTTATCTATTTATGTTGCAAATCATTTAAAATCAACATTGTGGAGAATATTTTTATTTAAATGTTCGAGTGGGAACTTAGTCCAGGAAAGTCTCCCCACTTCAGTTACTCAAAGATCAACGAGGGAGTATAAGTAGCAGTAACACTCAGGGCACAAACACCCTGCTAATAACTTTACTAACGTAGTTCACTAACCATCACTATTAAATACAAAAAGGAAAATGTACTGTCAAGAGGCTGGAAAACTCCACACGTGAAAATAAAAGTAATTTAATGGCCAACTCTAGCTTTGTCAGGTCTATAGTCACCTACACTCTCAGGCTCTGTTTCGACTCCGTCCCAAGAAACCCCAGTGAGATGCTGGACAGGAATATTACGTTAAGTAATTATTGAGATAAACAAAAAAATGGGAATAGTTATGTAAAGTAAAGTTAAGTTTAAAGATATGGATCTTTACCTTCGAAGCAGATATTCAATAATAAGTCGCTCGCTAACACACCTTTTTTCAAGTTACTCTTTTCAAAATATCGGTATACTGTCCCGAGATTAAATAATCGTAATAGGCAATCAAATAAATGAGGGAGCAAAAATACAACAAGGTTTAACTAACCTAATCTTGATTTATTTTACAAATTTACATTGAAGGAAATGGACATCTGAACAACACAAAAATGGTATCAAAACAAAATGTGATGTAATAAAAGGCAATTCAAAATAATAAAAATGGTTGCTTAGACACGTGGTCTTCTGCAATAGTCAATAAATGAAATTGGGTTGGACACGTGGCCCATGTGACTGTGCTAGTCTCACAAGCAAAAAATTATATGGAAAAACTGTACACACAATCCCACCGTACACAACCCGAAATATGTAATAGCCAGTTAAACCTAGTCAAGCTAAAAGTTAATCTAAACTAAAAAAAAATGGGGAAAAATTAAGTGGCCACGTAATGGTACCTGCACTCCTTGGGATACTGTCTTTGTCCTCAAATGGCTGTTGACCGGATAGTTGCACTCTTGACTGGCTCACCCCCAAGAATCCTCGCTTGTGGTAGTAGCTTTCCCAGGTTCGTCTCTTTCATTGTCTCCAGCCGGCAGGACTCCTGTGTGAGTCAAGTTTTGGGAGAGGGGGGGGGGGGTTGAGCCAGCGGTGCACGGATCCACTGACAAGCACGTCAGTCGGTCACTACTGCTTCCGAACGAATAGGGCGACAATGGGTCATGCGGGCTCACCTGGCTTCACCTTTCCAAAACAGATGAAAGTCATGGTGTGTAGGGTAATCCAGTGGCGGTGCCATATCAGGACTTTAGGACAGGGCAATATATTGCTGCAAGGGGTGCATAGGAGGCAGGATTTTGTACAAAATACTCAGTGAAATCTTGCTGCTCTAAGGGAGTTTGCATATACAATAATCCTACTTATTCTGGCTTGCTGAAAATTAAGAGATTGAATAATAAATTAGCAATGGGCTGGTGCGATGGGCAAACATCTTAAAATTTACAAACCTTAATTGGTACTGAGAAATAAGAACTGCTTTCAAGTCAGCAGTATTAAGATTACTGTCTATTCAAATCAGTTTAATATTTATCTCGACCCAAGTAGTTTAAGGAAAGAACCAACATACGCCGGGGTAAGGCCTCTGCTGTGCGTATCTAGGCTGTGACGTTACGAGCATGGCGTGCGCTACTGTCAACAAATTTAGTTGATTTAAAATAGTTCTCCCGATGTTTTGGTAAAGAAAACCTAATGTAGGAGAGAACATTTAAGGGGTAGCTACAGTGTTATTACGAGAGAGCCAAAAATACAAAAGGAAGAAGAAGAGTGAAGAAAATTGTACACAACCATTGGGGTCTATTTCAATGGAAACTGGTGGCAAATTACAAATTTATTTAATTTTTCATTTTTAACAAATGTTTTGTTTGAGGCCTCATATTCCTGTACGGATCGTCCATATCTGTGGACGATCTGTACACTTCGAGATATTTTTTTTTTTTTTGGAAGCTTCATTTCACCAACTTTTATTGTGATGAAAAAAACACTGTGCTTCAGAGTGAATATGGTGCAATGATTGTACTTTAAAGTGATCACTTCAAATTTAGGTTAATTCACTAAAAAAAATGAAAAAAAAAATGAATTAAAAAAAAAAAAAAAAAAAAACTGTACGGTTCGTCCAGAACTCACCCTACATATTTTAAATTCAATTCTCGCTTTAATGGACAGGCAGTGTCAATTAATTAGGATATATTATATTATATTATATAATATTATATTATATTATATTATATTATATTACATTATATACAAAATAACGATGAGGGAAATGAAAATGTAAGAGTGAATCTTGACTAGTTTTATCTTATTTCTCCAAGAGGGCTCGGTCCTCCTGAAGAAATAAAACGAAACTAGACAGGATGAGGATTAACTCTTATATTGTCATTTCCCGTGGTTCTTATGCAACTAAGCATTGCGTTGTTCGGTGATTTGCAAGTATACATACTTATGGAAGTGTAGACCCAAATTGCATTTTTTTTTGGGGGGGGGGGGCGTTCTAGTTCGTTCCGGGGCCTGGGCACCAAAAATTATGTAGAGGCTTGCGGACTGTGGGTGGCCTGACGTAGCTTTAAGATGGCTTAATTTCAGAATACCGACCACACACTATAACTACTCACTATTCAAAAAAATATAGTGGAATACCTGGAAATCTGGATGAAACGTAAACAGTCAAGAAGATAGGCACTTGGCATCACCCCTTGACTTTATACTGGGCAAGGGGACCCAGCTAGAACCTTAGAATTTCCTAATATTCTATCTTGAGTATACAGTCTCACTTCCAGTGGTACTCTGTACCGTATCTTTAATAAATAAAGCAGTATGCTTTCCAGGTAAAATTTTAATCTACTTGAGCATGGTGACACAACATAAAAATAAAATAAAACTAAAGGAACTACAGGTAAGGAAATCCATACTACATCTATATAGATTGGCTTATTTTAAAAATAAGAAAGAAAAAAATATTAGGAAACAAAACAAAATCTACCTAATCGCCTCAGTAAACACATTTGTTTCAGCACATCGATTCAAATATCATGAAACTAAATTTCCACTTTCATTAATGTTTCATTAATATAACGGAAGTGACAGTATTTTAATGTACAACTAATGAGGGTAGAACTCTAAAACAAATATCTACATAAACCCTCTAGTAATGGCTCAGTGGAGTGGGTGAATTATACATTGGTAAGTTACTGAGGGTGATTTCTGGGGAGTGGCAGAAATAGGATCAGTATTTATCTTGAGTAGTTCTCAGCTACAACCATTCCCACCACACTGAGATTGGTTGTACTCCAGCTGAGACCATACTGGAATGTACTCACGATGATGATAGTAACCTTTTGCTGTCAGCAGAAACGAGAGACCCCTGGGCTGAAGGGCATCCTTAGTACAAACTCTTTAAAGAGGGTTCTTTGGTTCTTAAGAAGGTGCACTAGCTGGGAAAACATCTGTCGAACTCGCTCATCCCTAGGTTTGAGGGGGTATTCCTTGTTACTAAAGTACACGAGAATGAAGTCACCAATGAGCTGCAGAGACTGCCTGATGGTGAACTGGCTAAAGCTCACCATATCCAGCTAAAGGCCTGGCTTGAACCTCCAGTCTATCTTAGGAGGCACTTTTTCTGGTATCCGAGGGGTCCTGATCCTGTAACCAATACTCAGAATAGTTCAAGACATGTGGATAATAGTCTGACTTCCTCTAAAGTCTCGGAGAGTTCTGATTCTAGTAGTTATGGTAACGAATGGTGTGCTGCAGTATTTGCATCATACCTTTTGTCTCGAGATGGTAAAAAGTCCCAAACACAAAGGAAAAATTACCGTTCCACGAGAACTATTACTCAGCTTAAGCCCATCCCTAAGCCAGGTAGGACTTTTGAGAGGAAAAGAGCACTGGATGTTTGGTAATATCCCCTAGAAAATTTTGATGAGACTCTTGGATTAAAGTCTGAATCGGTTCGAGATCGTGTGGTCCTCCAACTGTGGGAAAATAGCCCCACTGAAATGAGTGAAATCCCAATTTTGACTTCCGAATTCGTGGTCCACTCTCCTGTGCCCAAATTTCCAACACCACGTTTCTTAGCCTCCTCTTTCCAAGAGGAAGGTGTCGTTCATCCTCCAGGGAGTTAGGAGTTCTGGAAAGTTTACAGTATCCCAATGTTGGAACTACTTTCTGCTGGCTCCAAGAGTTCCAGTCCAGACTTGTTAAGAGCGGCTAGTTGAGAAAGCCCCTTTCTGACTCGGCAGTGTCTATGTTACTATCTTAAAGTCGTTACAGGTTCTTTTAATAATTAAAATACAATTGTTCAACAAGAGCCAAATAAAACACGGGGAATGAATATAAAAAGAAACTAAAAAAAACACACCCACGTGTATTCACAACCTTATAAAGAAAGTCAATGTTACTTCTTTGATTACTTTAACAGACAAATCAAATCAATCAAAACATTAATAGAAAAGGGGAAGAGTCAGTAAAGTAGAAATACTTAAGGAATAGTTTTCTGCAGCTGCTGAGACGATACTAGTATGAAGATTTCAGGCTTGAGAACGTTACAGAAGGGAGGCTGAAATTCAGATGAAACTGGCAAGATGACCGTATTCGAAGACGTCACAGAAAGGTTGGCATCAAGGTGGGACATCAGAAGTCTTCTCCAAGAATTTGATGATAGTGTTGGCTACTTCTCGTCACAAGCAGGAAGGGCAGGCTGCTTCAATTTGTCTCTTCCTCTCAACCATAACAGGATTTTGGAGATAGGCATTAGTCGTCTGAATGGAAGATTGGAAACTGGCTCTATCAGTCTTTTGGTCTTCTCTGCTTCTTATCTCATCAGGACTTGGTTCTCATTTGCTCCGGACATAGCTCCCCTTTTGTCTTATGTCCTGTCCTATCTCTCCTGGACAATCTCTTCTTGAAGTTTATATACCTATGTATGGGTGGAGTTAATTACAGTGGGCAGTAGTCATTTCCATAGAAGGTGTTTTTATTTTAAATTCTGAGTCTCGATTGACCTCCTCAAAAACGCCCAATTCAATCATGCCATGAAAGCTTCTAGAAGAAATTTCTGATGCAAAAGGGCAGCATGTGACCAGCCATGATGACATATTTCATAAACAAGGATATCACTCAGGCTCAGTTTTTCAAAATATGCTAACTCCACTGATCAAGACAATGACATCTTGGTCAAAACAGGACAGTCCCCTTATCACTGCAGGCACTCCTGGTCGAAGCTCAGTTTACTTTCAAAATGCTGACGACAGTGAAGTGATGACAGACTTGACCAAACAATAGTCGAATCTTGTCTCGCTGCTCACACTTTGGGAATAGATATTTTTGTCTTTTAATAACATACCCTATTATAAGTTCGAGGTGAGGGGGTTAGCGTGAAACTAAAGTCATCGTCAATACTGACTATATTAAGTAGAAAATAACTCACAAAAGCAAATGGCCATTGGCGAACCTCGGGTCGGCAGAATACAAAACAAGGAAAATCATAAAACATTATAAAAGTATAGATGACACAAGGGTACAAAAGTATTGGAATCTATGGGAGAGGATTCAATCATTTATAATGCAAAACAATAAGCAAACCAAATAAGGAATCAAACTGTTATATTTAGCAGTAAAATGATAACAATAAATCAATATATGACATGCCCCTTCAAAAGTATTGTATCTACCCATGACAGGCCATTTATCCCAATTATGACTTTTTTTTTATTTTTTGCCCAATTGTGATGACCGACTGTTGCCTGAAAATCCCACCAGTAGTAGATTTAGTCCCCCATGGGCCATGGCCTGGGTCCAGAGGTCCAGTTCCTGACCTACCTCTAGTTCAGCCTCGAGTCATAGAGTGGAGGCCTTGTCTCAGTGAAAAGTCGAAAGCTGTAGAAAGGGAATTGTTCTCCACTCCTGAGTTACCTCGGGTTTCGAACCCTTTCCGGCATTCCGATGGAAGACTGAAATACTGGTCAGAACTCGAGGTTGAAGTGGCACAGTTGGGTGTATCCGATCTGAACGGGACCACTCTGTTTGGATCTTCTCAATCAAAACTTTTCCTTTAATTCGCATGATTTTTGAGGAATTTTATTGTCCTCTTCTGAGTCTACGGATTCTGTCTTTGGTCCACATCAGAGAATGTCGTTATCCCATAAATAAGAGATGTTATACTATATTATCGAACAGTTGTACTTGTAATTGGAGATTTGCTGGCTTAGCATATCTCCAGTGTTGTGAGAAATTAACATTGCTCGCCAGCAGATTGTTGAATCCCGCCGTATGTCCTGAGAAAGAATTTTGAGACTCCGAAGAAGAACTATAAATCTCCCAGTGAACTAAATATTGAGCAGAAGTTTTTTTTATTTTCAAGTTTTTTTTTTTTTTTTTTTTTTTTTTTTGCAAATTAATCTTTATTGGTCATTCTTCTTATTCCCACATTGGGGTAGTTGAAGGCTGTGGAACGGGACACCTTGTGTGAGGAAAACTGTATTGAGTCATGATTTCTGTAATTGGTGTATACTGCATATCATATGAGCGTGACTGAGTTTTGTTAGATTTAGTAAATTTTGATTATACTGTACTGTAATACTGTAATAGTCCAAAATCAATAAGTTTTGTATTTGATAAAATTGATTTTGGACTACAATGAGTGTGGTTTGATTGTTTTTCCTGGATAATTTTATGACTGTGTGGGCCTGTAAACTTTATTTGTAAGATTTGAGGGTTGCGATGACAAATTGAAATCCAAATTGATTGATATGTATATATTCATCCCCATGTAATTTATTAGCCTATCCTCTCACTGAATTAAGTTTTTGTAAGTTAGTGCTAAAGACTGTAATAATAACCTTGATGTATTATATCGTTTGTATTATTGGAGCATCATTTGAAGGGACGGATGATAATCTAATTTTCAGTGTTTATGTATATCCATTGTTTCTCATGATTTATAATCTATTCCCACCACAGAAAAACTTTTATATCACTGACCTGTCACATATTTATAGGGTGAAAAAAAAAAACAGTCATCGCCATAAAACGAATAACTTCCAAAATTTTATTTAGATTGACACAAATGTTTAGCTACATTAGGTTAAGCCTACGTAGCAGAAATCTCCGAAGTTTCAAGTCTGTACAACAAAAACTCTTTGTTTCACTGGCTCTCCAAAATGTGCTCCAAATGAGCTCCCCGGCGCTGCAGGCCCATTTGGATCCAGCGGGCAAAGTTCTTGATGACCCTCCCGCATTCCTCCCTTGGGATCACTCTTATTGCTGTTGTGATTGCTGCCTTCGGGTAAGGGATAATCTGGGGGTTGTTTCTATATACCATGTACTTAAGGTATCCCCAGAGTTAAAAATCTGGGGCGTTCAGGTACGGTGAATGCGGGGACCACTCCGGGTCACACCTGCGGCTGATCAGTCGGTCAGGGAAACGCTGCTGTAGCCATGCCAATGATTCGTTTGAAGTGTTGGGGGGTGGCAGCATCCCACTGGAACCACTGGAGGACCCTGACGACTCCTCTCCATCGACCAAGTGCTGTCCAGATCTTGCCAAGCACCTGGACATATCGCTCGGTGTTTATTGTCACAGACCGCTCGTTGTCGTCCTCGAACCAGAATGGTCCAATGATGCAATGTTTGGAGATGGCGACCCAGGCAGTGTACTTCACCGAGTGTAAGGGCCTTTGCAGACAGTGCTAAGGGGGTGTACTACCCCAGAAGATATTGTTCTCCGAGTTCACGTGACCTGACAACAGAAAATGTGCCTCGTCCGAAAACCAGACACTGTCAAGGAAGTCTGGCACAGCGAAAAAATGCCTCAACTATAAACGTCTTTTCCTCAGTAGTCCATGGCATCTCGAATGTCGAATTTGGTAGACTCTTAGAACATTAATTTTTCTTGATAAATCTGAAAAATAAAAGGAATTGATCATCTATTTCAAAAGTTATTCAAATTCAGGTGATGACCGTTTTTTTTTCTTTTCTTTTTTGTGTCACCCTGGGGAATATCTAATAAGGGTTGGTGTTAAAAACTTTATCAATTTTTCGTTTCTTTGTTTAAGGGCCTCGAGCCCATCTAACGAAATGTAATATGTGTTTTTGTTTTTCTTAACAGGTAATTGACATCGTGCCCTACACTCAGTAGGGATCCAAATAGGTACCGAGCACACGACAGTTTGCTCTGTAGTAGAACTAAAACTCGGCCTTATTGGTGTTACACTTAGGTAGTTTTATCTTGACTGAAATCCCCAGCAAAATAAAAAAAAAAAAATGTTTGTTGGTCCAGGAGACTTCACAGACAGTAATAGGGCCTTTCAGTGAAATTAGAATAGAAGCTGGATACCATTTATCATGTGTTATTTCTAATGTGCGATCAGTCTCATCACCGACAGTTGTGTTCCTATCACGTTGCAATTACCTCTTTCATCTGACATTGATTATCCATAAGTATTGTTGCATGTAACATTCGACCCCAGAAACAAGGGACCACAAAGCGACAGAAAAAAAAAAGTTGTGACAGACCAACTTAACCTAAAGTCAATGGCCAAACCCTGTTGACGAGTTACATAGTTAATGAACTACAATGTCGCAGGGTTCTCTTTTAAGCTTGAAGTATTCTTAGGTCATAAGCTTTGGACTTGACCGAAGGAACTATGTTTTTATGTTTCCTTTTATGAAAAAATCTACGTCACAAACTTAATGGCCTTGTTAAACCTGACTTAAGTGTCTTCCTTAGAAATTAAAAGAGTAATTGTAGTTTGCTTTACTATGAGCGACTAAAGCCTGCCTGGAAGAGGCTATATAATTTATCATTATACTTTCTGAGCACATCTGCTCCTGGGAAGCTACTAGTGTGTGTGTCCTCATATTTGAAAGTTTTGTTTTAAACCTCAATTTAAAAAAAATTTGCATCAATTATTTTAATATGGTATCCAGCAGCTGAGTTGTCTGGATATTTGTTCTAGAGTTTTGCCCTCATTAGTCGTACATCTAAATACTGTCTCACTTCTGTTACATTAGAGAAACATTAATGAAAGTGGAAAATTAGTTCCATGAGATTTGAATCGATATGCTGAATCAGATGTGTTTACCGAGGAGATAAGATAGCTGTGTTGGTATAGGGTGCCTCATGAGAGGGTAATTTATTTTGTTTTCCTCTCTCATTTTGAAATAAACCATTTTCTATATATATGTAGTATGGATTTCTTTACCTATTGTTCCTTGATTCCAAGCTTTTAGTTTTATTTTATTTTTTTTTGTTAAGTGTCACCATGCTCAAGTAGAATGAAATTTTACCTGGAAAGCATACTGCTTTATTTATTTAGGGCACGGTACAGAGTACCACTGGAAGTGAGGCTGTATATTCAAGATAGAATATTAGGAAATTCTCAGGTTCTAGCTGGGTCCCCTTGCCCCGTATAAAGTCAAGGGGTGATGCCAAGTGCCTATCTCTTCTTGACTGTTTACCTTTCGCCCAGATTTCTAGGTATTCTACCGTATTTTTTTGAATAGTGAGAAGTTATAGAGCGTGGTTGGCATACTGACACTGGGCTGTTCGCGTGCTACGTCAAGCCACAGTCCATAAGCCACTACACTAACACTGGCAAGAATTTGGTTTAGAGTTTCAGTATTGTAGTTTATGTCATTTATGGAGAAGTAAAATTGTGTATCACCTGCAAGTAGTTTGAACTATCTATAGTTAGCTATAGATACATAATAATTTTGGGCCTAGTAAACTCCCCTGAAGTAACTTTTTGTTTAAAGGTTCATATGATGAATAAGAATTTCCAACTTGCACACTGTAATTTCTGTCAACCAAGTAGTCTTTTAGATATTAAAAAGCTTGATTTTACCGATGGACCGTAGATCACTCAGTAGCAGTTCATGCACAACTGTACCAACGCAACACTAAGATCAAGTAGCCTGATATCAAAATACCACATTTGCTTTCATCCATCATTTCCAGCATATGATTTACAACAACACAAATAACTATCTCTGCAGAGTATAATTTTCTATATGCAGACTGGTTGTCTGGCAAAGATTCTACTTATTCTATTAGTTGTTCAAGAATTATGTATTCTAGCACTTTGAATATAAAGGTTAGCTTAATCCCTGATGATCTAGAGTACTTTTCAGAACTGGTGTGATCATAGCCATTTCTCAGATTTATGAAACTTACGCTCATCGATGCTTGAATTTGCTATTCTTGTAATTATATCAGGTAAACTAGAAAAGTTTCTTTCTCCAGTTACTTCAGATATTGGCATTGGATCGATCACCCAGTTTGTTTTCTTTGCTCTCTTGATAATCCTGGTGACGTCGCCTTGTGTTATATTATTGAATCTCGTTAATTTTCCTTTGTATCTGGTGTAGCAATAATCTGATGTTGAATATCTGTAAATGACCTAGTTATATTTTGTATTTTTATTTTAGAGAATACAAGAAAATTATTTGCTAGTTCCTGGTCACTGTACTCCTCCGGTAGCATTTTTTTATTTACATTTCCCATTATACTATTTGGGAGAAAATATAACTTATTCATATCTGTTACTGCTTCGTGGGTCTTTCTCTTATAGTATTCACTTTTTTTTCTTTCTTAGTGGGTAGCCTAGTTATATTCTAATTATATTGGCACATAGCATTTTTGTATGCATGTAGTTTCAGTTTTTAAACGATTCCACTTTCTTTCTTTACGTCTCCCCCCCCCCCCCCATTTTTCTCCTAGGTCTCTCCATCAAACCAAGGAGATTGGTATTTTACAGTTATAGTCTTTTCCATCGGTGGGCACAGGGTATCATATTCACTTTTACTTACTTTATTATAAGTGGTCATAAGACAGTTAGCATACTTAGCTCCTAACAGACGTTGGTCATCTTGATCACAGGAAATATTGATAGTATCATTTATTTTCTTGGTAACTGCTTCATTAAATATGGTAGGAGAAAAATTTGATTCATGTCTAAAGTTTATTTTCTTTACTAATACATGTTTCTGTAGAGGTAGACTAAACGTAATAAGTTTGTGTACTGGGGAGATAGTACATTTCTCTTCAACCTTTATATCAGATACAATATTATTCATGTCATCACTTAGAACTAAGTCTAGCGTATGCCCAGTTAAAGTAGTTGTACAGTCGACATTATTCACTAGTCGATATGATTCTAGTAACTCACTAAATGCCAAAGCGTCAGGATTGGATGTGTCATCCATCCAAAAATTGAAGTCTCCACAGATAACTAATTCGTTTTTCTCCATGATAATCATCTCAATGAGAGCACCGAATTCTTCAAAAAAGATACTAGTGTTTGTTCTAGGAGGTTTGTACATTGTTACAAAGGATATTCTTCTGATTTTTGGGGTAAATTTTATTTCTATATTTTCAAAGCTTGTTACACTAATTCTTTTCAACGTTTTGAGATTTGAGTAACTTTTATGAATAAAGAGTCCGACACCCACACCAGATCTATCATCTCTCAGTATGTGAAAGAAGGCATGTGTGGGGGGCGTCATTTCAGTGATCTTTGCCTTGTCCAAGTTATTTAGTTAAGTTTCAGATAATGCAAGCATGTCAAAATATTTCTTGTTTATCAATTCTCTAATTTGAACAGTCTTATTAAATACAGATTGTATATTTACATAGCCACAGTTTATGACATCCCTAGTAACCATGGTCAGTATTTTCCGCTAGTCTTTTCAATTCCGAGTCAAAAGCATTGCAGTCTCTAGTATTTACTGTATGGTCACTTGGTCTATTTAACTTTGTAAAGTTTATACACTTTGACACTTCCGAATTACACTCCCTGGTGGAGTGTCTCCCGGAACATTTCCCGCAGACTTTATCTTCATTCTTAGATTTGCAATCTTTTCAAAATGTCCATACCTCTGACAGTGTTAGCAGGTGATCAATGTGGTACCTATCAGGTATGTTATGGATACCCCATCGTAACGAAACTTTGTCCTCATTATCATGAATAGCCCTCCGAACTTCAGGATCACATTTCAGCACCTGGTGGGTGCCCCCCCCCCCCCCCCCCAGGCATTTTTCTTCAGGACTACACTTATCTTCTATATTTTGGATTTGGTCCAGGCAGCGATTTCTTTGAATCAAAGCATTTACTACATCATCTTCATCATTGTACACATTGCATATCATTATTTTGGGTTTTAGTTTTCCGATTTTTCTCGTTTCAGTGTCAGCCACCAATGTCTGAGTTTTATTTGCTGCCTCTTCTCTGATCATATTGTTTACAAAGTTTACAACAACATTCTCATTCGTAGTTGACTTTGTGTTAAGTATAGGAATGTCTAAGTGCTTGTTTAACCTCACGTTTTCTTTCAGTAATTTTAGTTGTTCTATTAATTAATTTAATAATCAACAGATTTTTTCCTTAACTTTGTCAGCAAATGTCGGTTTCTCCGGTTTTGGGTCTATCAATGTTTGAATTGTTGCTTTAATTGATTCCATATTCATGGCAAGAATGTTAACTTTCTCAGTGAGGTCGGTGATGTGGGTGGAATTTGCTGCGTCTGCGCCAAGGTCTGCAAGTTGGTTTTCCAAGTCCTCTATTTTCGCATCATGTTCGTTCAGGGTCAGATTACTCATGTTTACATCTTCCTTTAATTTTGATATTACCAAATTGTTTTGTCTGGCTTGACGTACGCAGTGAGGGCATAACCAATCTAGGTTATTCCAGTCAATCTCGCTGATGGCTGTCACTATATGCACACACCTCTTATGGTAGTCTTTTACATTCACATACTATCCATTTTTTTTCCGTTCTCCATCCGTTTCATTACATTTGAAGCATATATAGTTATGAGCAGACATGGTGTACTGTTTCTTATCACTTATGTTTTTCCATAAGACTAACTAATATCTTTTCAATGATATTCTAAGCGTGAAACACAAAGCTAAAACATGACTCAGGGCATGAATAGCAACAAGTCCACACTCTAGCACTCTAGCACTGACAAGTAACTTTGTATGGAAAAATATCTGCATTAGCTCCTTGAAATTCAGTCAAGTGACCTTCAGCTACTTGAAGCAAATGCATTAACTTATAATCTTCACACTCTTCATGCATTCTTGACTGCACTGTTCATCTGTAATAATGTTACGCTGTAACTTGTGCCCTAAAATTTTATCATCAAAGTCTTTCATTATTACTCTAGTATCATCGAATTTTTGCACGTAAGATTTTGCCATTATTAAGTCTACAGGCTTTGCGTAACCCTTGCTCAGTTTTTTTTATAGACAATCAGCAACAAACTAGCCTAGTTTCTTCACTAAACGACCTGGAACTGACATCGAAGATATAGTACACCAAACAGAAGTTCGTGATGCCTGCGTACATTTGATACATACTTTCTTCGGTCGACATTATTAAAAGTTATCACGAATACTATACAAATTAGAAAATGCAAAAGGATTCAATGCATACAAACCCCCATGCACTTGAAAATATGAACAATAATCTTGATACAAGACAACTACGGAAAGCGTGAGAGAGAGAAAAAAATGTCCGCTTAAAACAAGAAAACTGTCCACATCAAAAGACTGCGCTGACGAGCTAACGAACAAATACGATAGTTACTTGGAGTCAGGACCCACTTAGTAGGTCCTGCTTGGAGTATAAATTCGATAAAACAGAATGCCGTACTAAAGTAATAATTGGTATGAAGTATTAAGCAAAGCAGTACCTGAACCACCAATGTGCTACTGCTCAACGATCATGATATTATATACAATTACGAAAGGAGCAAAAAGACTAAATCAGCAAGAGATATGAACATCTGAATGACGAAAAAATCAAGATATTAAGCCCTTTACGAGGATCGTAGCCCTGCCAAACCATGTGATAAGATGAGGATACCATACATAAAATGAACGAGAAATACCAATTATCTATATATTATAATTGCAAGTTATTATAGCCAACAAACCTTATTAATACATGCAACGTGAAAATAAATATTTATTATATAGAAGCTTTATGACTTCGTAGTGGCTTTTAATAAACGGGCATAAGTGAACGAACACTGAACTGTAATGGTCACGAGTAGGTGGAGTTGGACTAATGCATAACCCTTAACAGAATCCCCAACACACGACCTGAAACGAAATAAGCAGGTTTCGTCAGTGAAAGTCCACTCAAGGGGAATCCCATTTACTTACAAACATAGCCACAACTAAGTTTTCAAATTAAGTTTCAATTCAGAGGAAATTGGGGTTAAAATTTCGTAGTGATTCAAGGTTGAATTCACCTGAATTCCGGTGCGGGTTTTGGAAAGAATAAATCAATTCCCGATAGTAGATGGACTAACCAGAGAAGATCACATTAAGGGCAGCAAGCATCGCCCTTTTTAACATGAGGGGTATCACAGACTCGCTAATAGTCAGCAAATAGCACACGTGGTAAAACCCAGGAAATGCAAGCGGGAATAATCACATCAAAGCATATGGGCTAGCTCTTCATCACATAGCTCGAAGAGGAGTACGTGCAATAAAGTTTCCATATTAGACACGGAATAGGTAACAAGAACTCCACATCATAAAAGACAGCAAATGAAATTTCTGCCCTTCCTTCAAGCTAGCACAGGAGAAGTTACTGCCGAGTGTCGACTGGAAGACTTGGTCAACCGAAAATAACACTAGCCTCACCAACAAGAAATGGCAAGTAAAAGTATTTACTTAAATACAGTAACTTAGGCAATTTGTCAGAGAATTATAAAAATTAACAATAACAAACTATTAACTAATATCAATCCAGCTTTTTATACATGTGTATATGTATTTGTGTGTCTGTGTATATGTCGTGTTTTTCGACAAGTGTATTTAAAAGGCAAGCCCATTATGATTTTGTAAGTTTATAAGATATTTGCATAAATACATTTATTTAAAAAGCTATTGTAACAACTTGTTACACAAGTTTGAAACTCGAATGAGTGGTTTATTTGTTTTGTTTGATGAAGTCTGTTCAGTTTCGTTGAAAAAAAGTTAGTTAGCAATTAACCAAGACTTTGCAATTAACTCTATATACTGTATACCAGGTGGTGGTAGATACCGAGGTTAGACACTCCCTGATTAAACACCTACTTAATAAATGTTGTAGCTCTGATCATACTACGAGGCAAATCCAGCTAAGTATTCAGGTGTTAATTGTTTATGAGTGCATTTGTAATTTATTAAGTGCTACAAATATGTTTCAAGTATTAAGCCGATTTATGGCTGATGTGGTAAGCCCAAGGGCTCCAACAGAAAAAAAAAAATAGCTAGCGAGGAAAGGAAACTAGAAAATAATTAAACTACGAGAAGTAATGAACAATTAAGATTTTTTAAGAACTGTTACATTATAGTAGATCTTTACTATATAAACTAAAACTTCAAAAAAGAAGAAAAAGAGAAAACAACAGGAAGAGAAATAAGATAGAATAGTGCGCCCGAGTGTACCTTCAAACAAGAGAACTCTAACCCAAGACAGTGGAAGACAATGGTACTACCAAGATTAGATAACAAGGATTTGATTTTGGAGTGTCTTGCTCCCAGAAGAGCTGCTTACCAAAGCTGAAGAGTGTCTTGTACCCTTACAAAGAGGAAATTTGCCACTGAACAATTAAGAATTGTTAGGTAATCTCAGTGCTGTCAGGCGTATGAGGAAAGATGAGAATGTGGACAGAGTATACCAGAGTATTCGGTGTATGTGTAGGCAAAAGAAAAATTATCTGTAACCAGAGAGAGAGAGATCCATGTATTACTGTCTAGTCAGTCAAAGGAACACATAAATCTCTAGCGGTAGTATCTCAACGGGTGACTGGCGTGTGTGTGTGTATGTATATAAATGAGGCTAACATATGAGGTTTGTAATAGTTATCAGAAACAGAGAGAGGACTTATAATGGTAGGAAGAGAGAAATATCAATGACGGATATGATTCAGTGTAAAGGCCGAAAACTCAAGCTATAAGATATAATTATAGACTGATTGGTGTAGTTTACGAGTTTATATCCAGATGTTATGAGAAAGGTTAAAAGTC
>NC_090735.1:105019221-105029221 GCF_036898095.1 Palaemon carinicauda
TCCTCGCTAGATCTATCAGGGAGGCTTCGATGTACTGGAGACTTCCTACGTTTAAGGAGGCTGTGGTGAGGAAAAAGGGTTGGAATTCCGTTCCACCTTAGTTTTCGTTTTTCATTAACCCGTTTACTTTCAAACTGATCCTTTTCAAAATGCTCCTGCAAAGCCAAGAATTATCATTGGAAACCAATACTACGATAAAAAAAAATGTCATACTGGACCCCTGATATGTTATTAATATATTTGAGATGATTGGCAAAGAAATAATGAAGATACAGCCATGTCCTTACAATATTGTAGTCGGCGTGATTTTGCTTTCAATAGCATACGGGATAGAAAATTATGTACTGTAGAAGCTAGGCTATAATGACAAAAAATTATAGTAATAAATAGAGTATACAGATGCAAAAAACATGAACAAAAACACGAATTCATGTTCAATAAATGCAAATTCATAAATAAATAACCATTCATGACATATTATGCACACAGTAAACAAAAGGTGTGATAAATTTAACAATTCTATCGAGCTCAAATCCAATTTCCACCTGCTGCGCTTCTCTCATCTCTCAATTTATTCTCTCTCAGATTTTTCAACTTGAAGGGTAACTGCGGTTCTACTAAAACCGGGATTAATCATTCAACAATAACACACCTTATAAGTTTTTATTTGTAGATATATCAGTTCTCTCACTCAAATAGTCTTATTTGTATTATTATACTTGAGAGAGAGAGAGAGAGAGAGAGAGAGAGAGAGAGAGAGAGAGAGAGAGAGAGAGAGAGAGAACTACCGCATCGTATAATGAATAACATTAACATAATCTTGGTATACAAAACCTTGCCTCTCAATCATTGCCTATAATCTTATTAATCGAATATCATTCTTTCGTCAGTATGAGAGAGAGAGAGAGAGAGAGAGAGAGAGAGAGAGAGAGAGAGAGAGAGAGAGAGAGAGAGAGAGAGAGAGAGTACTTCCGCATCGTATAATGATTTACATTAAAATAATCTTGGAATACAAAACCTTGCCTCTCAGTCATTGCCTGTAATCTTATTAATCGAATGGCTACTGGATACAAAATGGCGACCTGTTTTGAGGTTGGTGCTACTCTTGTTTTATATAGGTACTCTAGCCGTTATGGATCTCGCGTCATCTATTGTAAGAAATATATAACTGTGCAGTGGATAGAATGGAGAGGACTAGCATTAGCTTTGAACTAATTATATTTATTTATCAACCAGTATCCTTGTTAGTTCTCTTGTTAATAAATTAAATGCTCTTGAAGCCACATTCATGTTAATCTACTAGGAATACTTTTTACGACGAAAAGCACAATATTGTAGTGGCTGGGATCGCTTTTGACAGTGAACATCCTTAGGAATTTCCGTGAACATTATCAATTTTGCTGGTGGGCTGAGCAAAGAATGAAAATTAATATCCGGGATGAACTTGACACTGGACTCTCCTAATCTTGTGTGGTGGTATTTTATTTGTTTGAAATATATTAGAAATTGCAAAGTTGGTCGTTGAGTGGATTGATTTTCTATATATATAAATATATAAATATATATATATATATATATATATATATATATATATATATATATATATATATATATATATATATATATATATTATATATATATATATATATATATATATATATATATATATATATATATATATTATGAAACACAATATAAGCTTCCAGCTGTATCGGCATTTTAAAGATCACGTAACTCGTTCATTTATTACTTTTAATTAGGTCTAGTCGGTTTGAAATTTAGTTTGTTCTGCTGCATTTGGGGTTTTAAGGAATTTCTCGACGTTATCTGTTTTTTCTTGGTGTTATGAACTTTCAAGAATATGCATGATTTATTTCTCATAAGGTCATGAGCATCAAGAGTTTCACAAAATTATTTTTCGATTGAAAACAACCGAAGAAGCAGAAAAAAATATTTCTTTCATAATAGAAAAATACATTCATTCATTTAGCATTATGCAATGCGCAATTCGTAATGTTGCTCTTGCTTCTCACTCTCCATGTTATATACTGTACATTAATACTAACTTTCTCATTCAAAATGAGTTCTCGGTCATGTTTTTGTTTCAACTCTATTTCATTCATTTTGTGCTTTTCGTAATAGCAATGATACGTGAGATTTTCCCTCAGGTTCCCTAAATCCTTTGTTACAGAGCCAAAACTGTTTACAGTCCTTGTCTAGTAAGTTCCGTTTTACTGTTCCGAAGTGGTTCAGTCAGTTCATGGATCCTGGTTTCTGGTTCCTAACTGGTCACTCCGCAAAATAAGTTTGCGGCCCTTCTGTCACATTATAGATAGGTGCAAAGCTTCTAGGCTTATACTTATTCTTGTAATTAAGCTTATTTTAACTGTACCATAACAAAATTAATAATTCAATTTTTAATCTTTACTTTTATCCCATTCTACCTTGATGTCAGTATGGATAACACCTAGGTATCATTAGTTTTGGCAATTTATTGTGGTCAATTTGGACTTTCTAAATCATTCTTTCATGTGTATTTCGCTACTTATGTATGCAGCCAGATCCCTGCCCGAATTTTGCAACATAACCAAACTTATGTCATATCACATTGACTGTCCTAATTTTAGGCATGAAAATAAATGTTCTGTAGTATCTTCATCTTTGCATAGGTCACACATATCATCTGTGTATTTTCCCTTTAAATTTGTTTTTAGCTTAAACAAATTTGATATTGCCTTCATTACAAGGATTGCCTTATCAATATCCATTTCTCTGATATAAGGCTGAGGGTCATATCCTTTAATTAATCTTAATTTTTTTCATTAATTTCTTTCCTTCAATATTTTTGTCTGTTTTCCATAAATCTTTTCTTGATTTCTTTTTTCGCGGTTCTTTTCCCCCAAAACTTCTTATGAATTTAAATTCCATTCCATATTTACAACAAATTTCTTCAATTCTCTTACTCCAGCTCTTCTCGTAAAGGTTCTTCAACTGATCTTCAATTATCTCTGACTATAAATGCTGGGTGATTTAGAGTAAAGCGATGGGCATTGGCAAGTAAAAATTGGAGTAAGAGAAAGTAGCTATCCCGGATAAAAAGACCAGGCGACGGAATAAAGCTTAGTTTTGAAGGAACGGTATAACTAACCTTTACTGATTCTTACAGAGAACAGCGCAATGTTCCTACAAGCTAGAAAGCCTTATTTGGTTTAGTTCCCCTGACAAGTCCTTGAAATTCGTAACCATTTAACTATAGATTGGTCATAATTCAATTAAACCTATCAGATAATCATATTGGGTTTTACGATGTTCTTTTATCTACGTGGAAGATATTCTTGTCCAATACATCTCGAAAATATCTCAATTTAGGTCAAAATATTTAAAAGCTTGGATTTTATTACCTAGAAGAGCATAGAACCCATATCCTGACCAAGTTTTGTGATATAGTTTTGTTTCTTTTTACGTTTTGTGACCCGTCTGTATTCTTTTAACTCCTAAGCTTCATTTGAAGTAGATAGGAAGTTAATGTTTACCTTTGTAGTGTATCACCATTAGAAATATGAATGGTCAATAAAGGTAATGACATTAGAAAGATATTAGTGTTGATTGAATATCCTAATGATGATGGAATGATTTAAATTGTTACTAATCATGATGCTGGTATCATTAAGTTAAATAGTTTCTCCGTATCTTCGTGTTTATTCCTGTTCCATTTTCCTCCCCTTTCTTTGTCTTATTTTGTCACCTGCTCTCTCTCTCTCTCTCTCTCTCTCTCTCTCTCTCTCTCTCTCTCTCTCTCTCTCTCTCTCTCTCTCTCTCTCTCTCTCTCTCTCTCATTATCTTTGTCACAGTTAAAGATGTAAATTAATTTTTCAACAGCCACCTTATATTTTCAAATAAATATCACGAATACATGTATACATATACACACACACACACACATATATATATATATATATATATATATATATATATATACATATACATATATATATATACATATATGTATATATATACTGTATATATGTGTGTATGTATATATATATACATATATATATATACATATATATATACATATATGTATATATATACTGTATATATGTGTGTATGTATATATACACACACACACATATATATATATATATATATATATATATATATATATATATATATATATAGCAAATTTAGTTGAAGATGTAACTGTTAAACAAGAATAAGTCAAGCGATCATAGAATGGTGAGAAGAAAAATTTGTTTGGATCTAAGGAAAGAGAAAGAAAAATTGATTTCATGAAGGAAAGTAAACACTCCTGTAATAAGAGAAAAATCTGATGCGTTTAGTTTAGCAATACAAAATAGGTACTCCCAGCTTCATAATGAAATGGAAGTAAGTAAAGAAGAAATGAACACCAATTCAACAAAATTTGTATTGAAATCAGCACAAGAGATTGTTGGAAGAGTTCCTAAACAAGATCTAGGAAAACTATCAGAAAAGACCAAAAACATAATCAACAAAATATAGGAAATGAGGGAATAATCCAAGAGAGATGACGTAGAATTAGCAGAACTATCCAAAATCAATAAACAAACTAAAACCCAAAGACATTGGTAAAAACAATCAGACCAAAATTCAGGAAACGCCAAAGAAAGGAAAAAGCATCAAATTGATGAAAAGAACACTTGGAACAGTGCTCCAACAGATGTTTGCTTTAAAGGATGAAGATTAAAATATTATCCATAATAGAGATGGAGTGATAAAAATTGCAGAGGATTTCTATGCAATGCTATTTGTAAACCAGATAAGGGTAAAGGTGTTTTACTGCTTAACAAATCAGACTCTATTCATAAGGTAAATAACATTCTTGCAGACCACACTAGATTTAAGTCACACGGAGAAACAAATTTTTTGGACATTTACAAAAGCAAAGACAAAATTAACAGATTTTTGAGAAAACTAAAAAATGAAGGTATTTTAAATGAAACTACGTATCAGAAACTTTTTGTGATAGTTTCTTCTTTTAGCATTCTATATGGACTACCAAAGATACATAAGGAAGGAGTTCCCATCAGACCCATTATGGCAGCCAATAACAGCCCATCCTATACAATATCAAAACACCTTGTCTCATTACTCAATGATTTCTCGTGCAACCAGTTCTCACTTAAAAATGGATAAGAGTTTCAGAAACAAATAGTTTTACAAAATGGTAATCTTCAAAAAACGAGCTTCGATGGAGAATCTCTTTTCACAAATGTGCCTCTAAATGAAACCATTGATATTATTTTAGATACAGTATTTTATGACAATCAAATTATTTTACATGATTTTAACAGACAGTATTTTAATACTTTTCTTGAGCTTACTGTGCAAAACTTAATGTTTGTTTTTAATGGCCAACTCTAATAGCAGGTAAATGAAGTTACCTTGGGTTCCCGGTTTGGACCTTTGTTTGCAAATATTTTTTATGTCGTCTTTAGAAGAAACTTTTTTGAATAATTTTCCAAACTCATGAAAGCCAGTGTATTATAGACGATATGGTGATGACACATTTGTCTTATTCAAACAACCATGGCATAGCAAAATGTTTTTCAGCCATATTAAAAATCAACACCAAAATATGAAGTTAGACTATATTAATAATCAACACTAAGATATAAAGTTCACAATGGAAAAGGAAAGCAACAACCCTCTACTTTTTTCAGATATCAATGTAAGCAGAGACAATGGTGAATTTAAAACATCTGTGTATCGGAAAATATACACTGGACTTGCCAACAATGTTTATAGTTCATACTTTATGAATTTTAAACTAAATGCCACTGATTTATAGAGCTCTGAGTTATTCCTCGAGTTGGTCCCTCTTTCATAACAAGATTTTGTTTTTGGTAAACTTTTTCTCGCAAAAATTTTACCTTTAAACTTTAAAGGTAAAAGCATGGTTTACAAAGTCATTAACAAGCTCCTTTCAAGATATTTCTCTACTCCGATAACATCTTAAAACCTAAAAAAGAAAAATGTATGTGTTACAATTCCAAACATATCAGACCACAAGTTTCTCACCAAACTTAAACAAATAATAGAAAAAGAGTTCGGTTGCCTCAATCATCAATTAATTCTAATCAATCCACTCAAGATTGGCGTATTTTTTGGCTGCAAGGACAAACTGTAGACCTTCATGAGATCCAACATTATTTATGAATTCAAGTGCCCGGAATGTCGGGTAACTTTGTTGAATCTTGCCGTCGGTTGTTGCAAATGAGATATTGTATCCATATGAGATACACCTTTAGAACTGGTCAGAGTCTGGGTAATCCAGAATTCTCTAATATAAGGAATCATACCTACATATGCAAAATAGAGGTAAATAAAAAAAAACATTTCTCTATTATTGGTGGAACAAGCCCATAGTGATTTTCTCACTACCCTTGAGTCATTATACATCAAACGGTTTGTTCCTAATTTGAACTCTAACACTTCCGTTTCGCCTCTTTATTTAGGCATAACTGAAGTCTTATGTGGGTATAATTCTTTTTGTCATTCTTTCTTCACATTCTCTCTTGAATGGTTTGGTTAATACTGGCTCTCTTGTGTGTTTTTTTTACCATATTCATTTTTTAATTCAGTGTTTAAACTATTTTAAAGTTCTTTTACTTTGTTTTGAAAATTATTGTGTACATTTTAAGCTTTTTATATTTTAAATTTTTACAGATTGAGGATGAACATGGCAGTGTTCGAAATGTTGCAAGAATAAATTATGGCCTTTTAATTATGTTTTATGAACCCTGCTGTACACCATGCAGTATCTTCACCTGCAATTCTTTTATATATGTATATATATATATATATATATATATATATATATATATATATATATATATATATATATGTTTATATGTATACATGCATACTCACATATCTAATACATATAGACTATATACACACATATGTATAGGTATACGCTAAATAAATGAATTTAGTTTGAACGAGCCAACATTTGTTTTCTTTTATCGCAAATGATAAAAGAAATTAAGTAATTAATCTGAGGGAATTTCTCTCCTTCCCACGAGCCATTATTCATTTGCAAAGAGAGCATCAATCACCAATATGAATATGAATGTTTCATAATTTTTCCCAATAGAGAGAACCATTAATATGAAGCACCACACTTTTCATTCAATATAAAAGTTGAAGGGGAGTTCTGTATCCTTTAGAAAGGATAGGAACGTACGGGACATGCACGTCACCGTGTTGGAAAATAGAAGAAAGTTTTGACAAATATGGCAATGCCTCATGAGAGGCATGAAGTACATTTAGTCTCTACGCATGCAGGAAAGAGTTTGGTTGTAGGCAGAGTTAAATGATTCATAGTGAATGAAATGGACACGCAGTCACACACATCATATATATATATATATATATATATATATATATATATATATATATATATATATATATATATATATATATATATATATATATAAACAGAAAGGAGGGACGATTACGACGGCAATATCAAGGTATACAGAAAATAAGAAAGGGATACCAAGCAAGACTCAACATGGTTAAGGAAGAAAATGGGGTAATAATAACAGATGAAAATAGGGTAATGGAAAGATGGAGGACATATATTGAGGAATTATGAAATCGCTCAGAACCTAACAACCCAATAGAACCAATAATCCTCTTTGGTCCTGAATTAGAAATATAAGCTCCGACAAGGTATGATGTGAGAAGTGCAATTAAAAGGTTAAAGAACAATAAAAGCCCAGGAATAGACAATATTCCAGCTGAAATATGGAAATATGGTGGGGATATCCTGGAGAAAAACCTGCATGACTTCATAACAATAATATGGAGGGAGGAAATAACAGCGGATAAATGAGAGGGAGGGATAATGATACTGTACCTCTAAGAAGGGGGATAAACTAAAATGTAGTAATTATAGAGGAATAAATTTACTTGATACTGCTTACAAGATTTTGACTATCATTATACAAGAAAAAAATGAGACCATATGCAGGTAACATTGTTGGGGAGTATCAAGCTGGTTTTGGGAAGGGAAGGTGAACAACAGACCAGCTTTTCACTATACGACAGATCATTGAAAATTTCTGGGAACACAATAAATATCAAGTACATCTCTTCATTGATTTTAAACAAGCATATGACAGCATTCACCGACCGTCAATGTGGAGCATCACGAGGAGAATGGGTATACCACATAAATTAATCAGAATGATTCAAGCCTGCTACAGAAATACAAAACGCGCAATAAGAAATGGAATAAAGCTCATCGCCAATAGATATAAAGACCGGGCTGAAGCAGGGATGTATATTGTCACCCATGTTGTTCAATATCATGATGGAAAAAATAGCAAGAACGATTACAGGCAGATCGGAGGGGATAAAGTATAGGGGAGTGACCGTTAACTGTCTAGGGTATGCAGATAATCTAGATATAGTGACGGAAGATCTAAGGGATACGGAGAGATTAGCCAATATCTTCAGAGGAACAATAGAAAAAATAGGGCTGGAAATAAATTAAGAAAAAACATAAAGTCATGGAAATAGCAAGAATACAAGAGATGGATGGAAACGTCAACATCAATGGAATAGAAATTGAATTGGTAGAAGGCTTTAAATATTTGTGGATGAAAATATCTAGAGATGGAAATATGAAAGCGGAAATAAATAAAAGAATTGGAGCTGCGAACAGGTGTCTCTATAGGTTGTTAACACTTCTCAAAAGAAGATCCATGTCAGAAAAGACAAAATTGAGGGTGTATTCTATAATAATAAGGCCCATTCTCGTCTATAGATGTGAGGCATTGTCTTTGAGAAAAGAGCAAGAAAAAAGACTGGAAGTTTTCGGGAATAAAGTATTAAGAATCGCTATGGGACCAGTATACGACCAAGAAAGACAAGAATGGAGGAGGAGACATAACTGGGAGTTGAGAGAGCAAACAAAATAACCACATATCAGAAGATTTGTTTAGGGAAGAAGAATATAATGGACAGGGCAGGTGGCAGGAATGGAGGAGGAAAGGATGCCAAGAAGGGTCTTCTGGGCACGAGTAGATGAACATAAACCTTCTGGACAATCAAGAAAAGATGGGAGGAGATGTTTAGAGGAGGGTATACAGCAGGGGGGTTCAAACCTTATAGATTGGATGACTGTGGCACAGACCAGAAGAGATTGGAATAATCTATCAAGAGCGGTCATGGATAAACAAGTGGACCCAAGACCTGTGGAGTAATATGTATATATATATATATATATATATATATATATATATATATATATATATATATATATATATATATATATATATACAGTATATGTAAATATATAAATATATATATATATATATATATATATATATATATATATATATATATATGTGTGTGTGTGTGTGTGTGTGTGTATGTGTGTGCTTGTGTGTCCATTTGTGTCTGTCTTTGTGTATGCAGTAGTATGTTAGTCATAAGTTTAAGTAAATCATAGAACACACTTTCTCCTGAAGGCTCAACACCTATGAATTATTTCATCGAAAGTAAAATTTACGATTCAGCCAGATGATCTTTGCTTAGCAACTGGAATTATTAGACAGTTGATGATCTCTATCTCTCTCTCTCTCTCTCTCTCTCTCTCTCTCTCTCTCTCTCTCTCTCTCTCTCTCTCGTTCCACCGTAAGCCTCTTAATTTTCTTTTTACTTTTATAAAACAAAAAATATCTTTAGGCTTGGCACAAAATGTAAATGGCAAACTTCCGGCTATGGTAAGCAGCTCTTTAAGGAGGACACTCCAAAATAAAACCTTTGTTCTCTAGTCTTGCTTGAAGCTAAACTCAGGCACACTTTCCTATCTGTTTCTTTATTTCCTTTCCTTAATGGCCTTTTTGTGTTTTTTTCCTTTCTTTTTGTGCCGGAGCACTTGGGCTTTTAGCATTCTTCTTTGCCAACTAGTGTTATAGGGTTCTCCTGTCTGGTCTTCAGTTGC
>NC_090735.1:105036721-105049221 GCF_036898095.1 Palaemon carinicauda
CCTCCCCAGACACTTACGAGCATATCAGTGATCCCGTGTCAGCCTCTCCCAAAGGGAACCATGGTCGTAGTTTAATCCCCTGACAAATAAGCACACATAGTCTTTGAGGGATTGTCAGAAATAAAAGAGAACAGAGCGGATATTACGATAGTTAATTTGTCAAATAAAAGAGTTGTGTTAGGAAGTGGTTCTGTGTGTGAATTTGAGTTATGTGAAATTGCTAACATTGGGATCTTGGGAGCCACAACTCCAGCCTGCACAGACGAACGCACTCAGAACTTGATTATGCAAGTGTGAAAACTATGTCCACAAGAATATCAACCTGTAGTTAGTAACATTGTTAATAATTATTCCGAGCCACCCGGGAGGGTTGATCGATTTCCCATTAGCATTAAAAGTGGGCAGGCAAAGCCCATCAGGTCAAGGCCTTATAAGGTACCCATTCATTTCTAGGGAGAAATAGAAAGGGAAATTAGTAAATTAAGGGAATAAGGGATTATCGAGGAGAGTGAATCCCCCTGGGCTTCTCTAATTGTAGCTCTTAGGAAAAAGGATGGCTCGGTAAGATTGTTTGTTGATTATAGAAAGTTGAATGCAGTCACTAAGGATAATGCATTCCCATTGCCCTCGATCGAAGAATTACTTGTGAAGGTACAGGATAGAAAATATTTTACAACTATCGATTTAAAATCTGGATGCTATGAAATACTCATTTAGGAAGACAGTAAATGTAAAACAGCATTTATAGCCAACGATCAACTATTTCAGTTTAAATTTTCTTCTTTTCGGTGTTAAAAAGGCTCCAAGTCATTTATCTAGAGTAATGACGGTGGTTTTGTCTAACTTAATTGGCAATAATGTTCCTGTTTATTTAGACAATATCATGATTACAGGGAAAAATGCCGAAGAACATAATAACAATATTCGTAAAGTTTTAGAAGCATTGCGACATAATAGTATGAAAATAAATTTGTCAAAGGGAAAATTTTTCTGTAAACAGGTCGAATTTTTAGGTCATATAATAACCCCAGAAGGTATCCAACCCTACCCTAGTAAATTAGAAGCTATCAGAGATTTCCCCAGGCCACGTACCCCTTAGGAAGTAGCTGGATTCCTTGGGCTAGCTAGATATTACTGTAAATTCATAAGAGGTTTTGGAGAGACGTACCTTTAGATGCTTTAAAGAAACAAAAAGTAATAAATTGGGGAATGGAAGAAGAAAGGGCCTTAACCATTAGAAAGCTGCCTTAACCAGCAATAACTTACTCGCATATCCTAGATTTGATTGCCTGGTTTTAGTGACAACAGACGCGAGTAGCGTAGCTATTGGTGGCGTAATTTCTCAACGAGATGATGAGGGTAGGGAGCGACCCATTTGTTTTGCTTCCAGGGCATTAAAAGGGGCAGAAAAGAATTATAGTACATTTGATCGAGAGGCTTTGGCTGTTCTTTGGGTTCTAGAGAGGCATCAGTTGCAAAGCGATTATCGCCCCTTATGTTATTTATTCTACAAAGGAGTATTGACGTTTAGACAAGTGAGATGGATTGAAAGATTTTGACCATATAGAAGGTAAAGTTAATAAGGCAACTGATGGACTCTCTAGAAGTGCAGAAATAGGAGTAACAACTAGGGCATAAAAGAGGAATGAAGAACGAAACCAAAATATTGAAAGCCCCCATCAATTTAGAAAACGGGATGGGAATTCAAGCGAGGAGCAATCAAAAGCGATTATCGCCCCTTATGTTATTTATTCTACAAAGGAGTATTGACGTTTAGACAAGTGAGATGGATTGAAACATTTTGACCATATAGAAGGTAAAGTTAATAAGGCAACTGATGGACTCTCTAGAAGTGCAGAAATAGGAGTAACAACTAGGGCATAAAAGAGGAATGAAGAACGAAACCAAAATATTGAAAGCCCCCATCAATTTAGAAAACGGGATGGGAATTCAAGCGAGGAGCAATCAAAAAATGAGATCCACGAGCGAGAGAGAGAGAGTTAGTAGAAATGTTGGAGAGAGAGAGAGAGAGAGAGAGAGAGAGAGAGAGAGAGAGAGGGAAATAGTCAACATGAATGTGTGTGGGTGGCCGAGGGCATGACCAGGGGTGTCCAGAATGAACGTCCTGATGATGCAGGTGTGATTGACTTGAGAGGTTGGGACATAAAGGAAGTCCGAGAGGGACAGAAAAAAGAGAAATGGATGGAAAGAGTGCGAGTAGTGATTAAAGGGGAATCAGAGAGTTATCCATCATTTCTAAATATGCCTCGTGAGAATTTTTTTTATAGAGAATGATATCTTATATTGTGCTCACGAGAAAAGGGGAGGGGAATTTTGAGCACGGTTAGTTCTCCCTCCCTCTTTAATTAATCAAGCCATCCACAATGTATATGCAAGTCTGTATGCAGGGCATTTAGGAATTGATAGAATGTTTAGGAGAGCACGAGAATCCATCTTTTGGTTAGGAATGAAAAAATCTATAGAAAATTATATAAAATGTTGTCATGCTTGTAACTGTTTCAAAGAACATAAAAGCACTGTACCAGAAGCCAGAAAGTGGCCTGTGATTCTTATTAAATTTTAAAGGGTGCATGGGAATGTGGTAGGACCATTTCCTACTGGTATAACACAACATAAGTATATATGTGTATTCTTGGATGCATTTACTCATTACATTCACATTTACGCTATGTAGGATAAATCAGCAAATTCATTAGCCCAGACGCTGTGCTCTTTCATTACTAGGTTTGGTTGCCCAAAAATTTTGATAAGCGATAATGGTCGCAAGGTTAGAAATAAGGTGGTGAAATCGGTCACAGACTTAATGAAAATTGAACACTTTTCAGTAGCCTCATATAGGCCTTCAGCTAATAGCTTAGTGGAATCACGTAATAGAGAAGTGGTGTGAATTTTACGTTACTTAGTGGATAATGACCTCCTTCATTGCCACGCCATGCTTCCTAGAGCTGAACTAGCTTTGAACATTGCATATAATACTTCGCTCAGGGACACGCCTTTCTTTTTACTGTATGGACAGGATCCTGTGTTACCGTATACGGTCCTGATTAATTCGTAACAGTTGCCAGATTATTCAACTGAGTAATACTGTGTCTATTTACTGAATCTCTTAAGGAGAGTAATGAACACCACTGAAAGGTTTTTGAAAAGAGCTAATGAAAACACAACTCAAAGTATGATGGTCGTTTCAAAACTGCGCCAGTAAAAGTATTAGTGGGCGATCGTGTGTATTTGAAACGATTACAACCTAGGAAACAGACTAGAGCCAACGTGTTTGGGTCCGTACCGAGTAAAGATGGTTAAATCTAACGCAGTATTGATGCAAAGCATAATTAATGACGTAGTGTCTGAACATCATCAAACACACATACATGTGGTTCCGGAAGAGATAGTTTTCAATAGTGTCAATCAGAATGTAGCTCATTAACCCTACATACGTGACATTCCTCGAGTTGATGAGTAGGATTATTGTTTTTTTTTTTTTTTTTTTTTTTTTTTTTTTTTTTTTTTTTTTTTTGAACAGACCTCATTTCTTCTTTTGACGGTTTCTAGGTAAACTTGATGATAAAACAGTGTTATGTGGGAGTTATATGTAGAAGTAAAGTGTGACAATTTTGCTGAGTGTAGCAATATGCATGACATACTGCTGAGTGAACCTAAAAACATACAGAGAGGGGTTAAATAGGTCAGGTGTGATCCGTCAGGCAGATGCTGAATTATTTATGTGATTATATGATTCCTGGTTGCTGAAGCCGGGGCAGTTCCCGAAGGGCAAGTGGCTACAGTATGTCATACATATTGCTACACTCGGCTACACTCAGCAAAATTGTCACACTTTACTTCTACATTTAACACCCATATAACACTTTGTTATCATCAAGTTTATCTAGAAAACGTCAAAAGAAGAAATGAGGTCTGTTCAAACAACAACAGCATAAAAAGAAAGAAAGAAAAAAAAAACAATAATCCTACTCATCAACTCGAGGAATGTCACGTATGCAGGGATAATGAGCTACATTCTGATTGACACTTTTGAAAACTATCTCTTCCGGAACCACATATATGTGTGTTTGATGATGTTCAGACACTACGCCATTAATAATGCTTTGCATAACTTTTGCGTTAGATTCAACCTTGAGGAAAGGCAGTGTTAGGGAAGGTGTAGATGTGAATATCTTATACTTGAGAGTTATAAGAGAAGGGCGGGAAGCGGAATGATTTTCTCGGGAAAACGGCTAGTGGCCACTGATTGATAGTTACGAGTGCAAGTGTAGTAGTGATTTAAAAAATGGCGAATCAGTGTTAGCGAGTTGTGTTGCGAAATTGTGCCGTAAACCCGGACAAGTAAAATCGAGGAATGAAGCAATATCTATTCCTACCCCTATCCAGTCCAAAAGGCCTGTATTGCCTGCAACCAGAGGGAGGTTATTGAAGAGGTTGTATAATACGGATGTTAATATGATTTTTTTTCCTTTTGGGTATTCTGTATTATAGTTGCAGAGATTATAAGAAGAAATGAGTGAAATTATTTCATATTTCACTTTTTTAATTTCTTTTTTTTTGTGGAAGATGTTTATTTTTATGGGTGATTATCATGTATATATTTCATGTTGCCTTTCTGTCTAGTACATGACATGGGGTCAGAGTGTCCTCCATATATCATAGACGAGAGAGGGCGAGTGCGCACCTCCTGCTGGAGTGAGGGGCTTTGGGGGGGGAGAGGTATTGTCCCAATACTTGTATGCAAAAAATGTAGAACTATGTGTTTTATACAGTGAGATTAATGACCTTTTTAAGAGTACTATGACTGTCATAAATTGTAGTGCGCGGTCAATGAACTCTTATAGGTGACCTGTGTTAAGTGTGATAGGTGACGTGTTGTAACCTTATTGGTGACAGTATATTTCCATCACAGTGGAGATTTCCAGAAAATCTAGCAATTCAGTATATTAACAGAGCAACATTTCATTTACTTGCCCGAGGGGTAAGCAGTACCACTTGAGTGATCATAAGAACAAGAAGGTACTCGTCTGAAGAGTATCTGGCTGTGTAAAGTGTACCCACAAACATTTTGTAATGAAGTAAAAAACCCATGTTCCGACATGTCTCATTATCCGTCGACATGGGACATATATATATAGTATATATATATATATATATATATATATATATATATATATATATATATATACTGTATATACATATATATATGTATATATATATATATATATGTATATATATATATATATATATATATATACATATATATATATATATATATATATATGTATATGTATATATATATATATATAAATATATATGTATATATATATATATATATATATATATGTATACATATATATACTGTATATATTAGACATTTCCGCACACACATGCACACACACATACACACACACACACACACACACACATATATATATATATATATATATATATATATATATATATATATATATATATATATATATATGGTCTTCTTATGCCAATCTATAACCCCAAATTTTCTTAGCTCATGAATCCATCATCTTCTCTTCCTTCCCCTGCTTCTTTTGCAATCACTAGGGACCCATTATGTTACTCTTCTCGTCCATCTATCATCTGTCATTCTCATTACATGTCCTGCCCATATTGTTAGAATGTCATCTATTTTAGTTTACATGCATATTTTCCTTTAGCGGCCCGCGAAAGATGTGTCGCGTCTCTCCTCAAAATTCGTTAATTTTAGGGTGAAAAACAGAAGATATTGAAATAGTATCAACACATATGATGTAACAGTGCATTGTACCTTCTGCTATCGAAACTACAATAAATTGCGTGAACAATTACTTAATAAATTGAGAAAATATGATTACTCGCCGGCTGAAACAAAATATAACTTCCCATAGCCTGTTTGCAGCTATGGATTAAAGTTCATAGCATATCTTTGCATTCTAGTAGCATCAGTGTTATACTCAACTAGCATGAAGTCGAACTTTGGTTGTAATAGTGTCATAAATGGATCATATATAAAGATTAAAACTAAAAAAAATCGTATTAGCGTACTGGTATCGCCACCCACCTAGACAGCTGCCCCTCCCCTCCCCAGTATCCCCTGCTTTCGTTGTGCACCTGTTCTCGCTTGTTACCCTTTCAATACCATGGGCCACCGGTAATCGAACATTTTGTCATTATGACTCCTTCAATATCCAGCCGGATTTATTTGACGGCGTTGGTAATATAGTTGAATTGTGTTTGGTGTGTGGAAATTCTAAAAATGACTAAAGCAAATGGCTAAAGAGCCTAATTTATTTGAAATATGGGCATTCCACTTGAACACGTATGAGAGGTGTTAAGTCACGGGCGCATGAAATTAACTGGGTTTGTGATGGATGTGGTCGTTGAATTAGAGGGGGTGCCAATGCACGAAAGGAAATTAATGAAATGAAACGTGAGATGTTGGTAATGTTAATGATGTTGCAAAATCTTGTAGTGCCGAAGGAGTTTGGGGGCCAGTGGGAGGTCGGAGGTGGTTGTTGCTGTGAGTGAGGCGGTACAATGGGCTACAGGGGCGCATGGCTATGTGGCAGGTGCTGATGGTGGCAGAACTTTGGCTGCAGTTCATTCTAGGGGAGAACAAAGAAAGTGAAGCAACATCAGAAGAATCTTTTGATAATAAAATCAGATAATGAAGGAGGAAAAGCTGCGGATAAAAAAGAGGAAGTTAGCCAGGCCCTCGATGAAGTTCAAGTTTTAGATTCAAGGTTCACTAAGAGGACATATTGTTGTTAATTTTAAAACTGATCCGAAAAGAAATCAGGCACATAATAAGCTACAAGTATTGGGTAGTCTAAGTGATTCTCATGGAAAAAAGCTGCAGCCAAAAATAATACCCTGCGATATTGGCAAAAAGGAAAATCGTGAAACACTAGTCGAACATATTATTGAGAGAAATGAATACCTACATGCAGTTAAAAAGAGTTAAGGATAAGGTGAGTGTTATCTTCACCAAACCAGCTGCCGGGGAGACCACTCACTATGTCATGAAGTGCAATCCAAAAGTACATGTACTCATTTGAGATTTAGTCATAAGAAGGAAAGTTGTCCTACAAATACAAGGGGTGAGGCTCCAAGGTGCTATAAATGTGCAAGCATATGAGGGGCGTTCCTGCCATTCCTCGGTGCGTAAATGTTCAAATTGTCAGGCTACAAACAGACAGGATGATCACAGTGTTAGCAGTATGGATTGTCCAATTTTTCCTTCGGAGCTCACAAGGATTAAAAGTATCACCAACCAGGGATACTAGTGGACTGGGGGTTAAATGTGGACTTGTAAATGTGCAGTCGGCTAGAAATAAAACTTTGGAAATTATGGATACTATCAATGAAAACTGTTTAGATATATATGGTGTCTATGAAACTTGGCTAACTGATTATGACTCTGCTGTTATAAAAGAGATGACACCTGTTACGCATTTGTTTCTACAAGATCCTAGGGGTGGAGGTCGTGGGAAGTGATGTTGGAATATTCATTTCGAACACAGTAAGAAAGATTAGGAAGTGTAAGACGCTTGTGTGTGGCAGCTTTGAGGTATTACAGATCGAGTGTGAAGTAAATGGCAACAAAGTGACGATTATTACCATATACAGACCACCCAATACGAGTGTTAGCACATTTATGGAGGAATTTGGATTGTACTGTACTTAGAAACTATTGACGTGATGAATGCAAATATTGTCATCTGGGGTGATTTTAACTTATAGCTTGAGGATTTAGAGGCTCGGTATGTCCCACTTTTTATTGATAAAATTGCAACGTTTAACCAAGCTAATATTGTGGATAAGCCTATGTCAGCTGCTGGGCAAACAATTGACTTGGTACTGGTTGATGTGTCAAGTGATCTTGTTCGTGAGCTACACGTGGATGACTTGTGCTCCCTCTCGCCTGTACACAGGCTTGTGACATTTAAACTCGTTTTTGAGCTCAATAGAAGACAGACTAAAAACATTAGTTTTCGATCAACAAGAAATTTATATCATAGCGCCTTGGTATCGTATATCGGAGGGCAAAGAAAGAAAAGAAAAAGAGGGAAAGGTTGTGGCGGAGGCACAAGACTGATCAGGGGAGAGATAAATACAAGCTAGCTCGCAATTATGAAATAAAACTTATTACTGGAAGAAAGTGTTACTTTTATAAAGAAAAAACTGTCCAAGTTGGACCTAATATGAACAAACTTTATGCAGTATTGGATAACCTGACTGGAAATAAGAAGAAACACAGGCTGCCTGAGGGCTATTCCGATAGTGAATTGGTGCATGTATTTTTAATCTTTTTTGAAACAAAAATCAACAGAATTGTTTCAACATTTAATGACAAGACTCAATGGTGGTAGTAGAAAACGAACAAATGGCGGATGAAAAATTTCTTAGGTTTCAAGTTGTGAGTGAATCAGTAGTTAGTGATGTTGTTAAGAAAGTAAAGCTTACACACTTTGCTAACGACCCTATGGCAATTAGTTCGCTTACTAGCCATGAGAATTTTGGGAGATTAGTGTCTAATGTTACAAATATGGTGAATTCAAGTATTTTAAATGGTGTGTTTCCAGAGTCTGAGAAGAGAGCTATTGTCAACCCAGTATTAAAGGGGAGTCTGGACCCCAGTGCCTTAGTTCCTTTCGCTCGGTATCAAATTTGACATTTCAATCAAAGGTACTTGAAAGTGTTCTTCTATTACAACTTAATGATCACTTAAGTGCTGTTGGAGCGATTCCCGATAGTCAGTCTGCTTATCATAGTCTTTATTCTACCGAGACAGCATTATGTTCTGTGGTGAGTGACATGCGTTGACTTCTTGATACTGGGAAATACGGATTATTGATCCTACTAGACTTTAGTGCCGTCTTTAATACAGTAGTACATAGCCTTCTGCTTTAGGACTGTGAGCTTATTGGCATCGAGGGGATGGCTATCTCCTATCTTAAGAGTTATCTTGAGGGCAAAACTTATTGTATACAAATAAGAGACATTTTCTGACTTCAGACCTTTGACGAGGGAAGTGCCTCAGGTACTGTACTGGGGCCAATTATTTTCTTGATTTATACGGCTGACTTGTCTTCAGTACTTGAGAAATATGGAGTGAAATATAAGCTATTCGCTAATAACACTATTCTATATATCAGGGACTTACATATGTGATGCTAAAAGACAACTTAGTGCTATCATCTCGTACATTAAACGGTGGATGGACTCAAGGCAATTGACACTGAATGAGGACAAGACTGAGTGTTTGTTTGTTGGCCAGGGGATGGACTTTGGAAGATTAAATATGCAAACCCTGAGCTTGAATAACATAGATATTGCAGTGACCAAGCGGGCAAAAAACCTTGATGTATTATTAGACAGTAAATTGTTAATGAAGAATCAGATAAACCATACAGTGGAAATAGCAGGCTATCATTTAAGAAATGTAGCATTTGTGAGAAAAACTTAGATGATGAATCTATGAGAAAGCTTATTCATAATCATGTAGTGAGTAAATTGGGCAATTGGAATTCATTATATCATGGTCTTCCCAATTACTTGTTTAGGATACTTCAGTTAATCATGAATCGTGCTGCAAGGCTGATAAAGGGTCAATCGATGAGAAAATGAATAACTCCTGTATTAATAAAACTGCATTGGCTTCTGGTCAAAGCACGAATTGTGTATAAGCAGTGCATTATGGTGTATCAGGCATTAAAGTTTGGTAAGCCCTAGTACATGAGAGATATGCTTGTAGACTTAGAGTAGATACTGACATTGTTTTGAGGCATGGTGCTAAAGTGAATAGATTACTGGAGCCGAGGTTTCATATGGAGTCTGGATGATGGGCATTCATTTGTAGTGCACCCCATCTTTATAATAAACTTCCTAGTAATGTTAAATCGGCTGAAAGTGTGAGCATCTTCAAGATGAGGCTTAATACATACCTCTTCACTGCATCTTACGATTTGGAGAATGCATTAATCAAAGAAGAATTTGAACTGCAGAATTTTTACGTGGGAGCCTTGGAGAGGCACCATGCCATGGATGAAAGCCCCCTGAAGCCTTCACTCAAGTAACTCAAGTAATTATACATGTTGCTCTTTTTCGGTCTCAGTGTTAATCCCATCCTTATTTTCTCCATAGCTTTTTTGAGTTGTAACTAGATTATGTTTTAAGCCAAAGGTTCTAAGTTTCTGATGCACAAGTTAATACAGGTAGGACCATTTGTTTAACCAGGTAACGGTAAATCCCGTTACTTATTAAGGTAAAGCCGGGCATATATGACCGGCCATAAAAAGTTATTTTATAAAATATTTCCCAATAAGTTGTAAAGACAATTAGGGTTTGGCTTATTGGTTTTAACAACCCTTAATACTACTCTGGTGTTTAAATCAAACAAAGAATAGAAAAAAATATTTTTACTAAATATTTCAAAAAAATAAGTTTGATTTTTTAATCACTTACAGTAAAAAATTTACAGAAAATCACAGAATTCAAATATTTACATAATCTTCACAGGACTTCATCCCAGGTGGTGTCTTGAGCACTGGAGAAAATCTGAAGCAAATTTGTCGAAAACGGAGAGAGTTGAAAAACGTGAATTAAATCTTTTTGCAAAAAAAACACAAAAAAAAAATTGATCCTTTTTTTGGCTACCAAATGACTATTATATACATATGAAAATTACTAAAAGTTATATAATATATTGGTATATGATCTAAGAATACAATAATCATAAAAAAATTATATATTTGCGCACTTTAGTTTAAAAAAGACAAGTAAATGATAAAACCACCTTTTGAGGGACGATTTTTCACGCAATTCCTTCAAATAAAATATGTGGTACATCATCATATATGAGCTCAATCACATTGAAAATTACGGCAATTTATAGAGAATTTCATAAGGAACAAGAATATGACAAGTTTATAATACTTACAATAAAAACAGGGTCACAAGGGCTAGCAGAGTCCGAGGTTGTGCAGGTGTCGCAGGCAGCAGCTGTTGGAGGAAAAACAAGTGATTAGAAGCGTGAATGAACGCATGCATTCAAGACGTCATTTGACATACTAAATAGTGTTATATTTCGTTAAAATTTCACCTGGACCCTTACAGAAGATGTACAGTCAGTTTTAAGAAAGAAATAATCAAAATAACAAAAAAATATATCCGCTAAGGGACAATAAATTTGAGAGGGCCGAGTTATCAGCCACTTGTTTCTTAGAAAGTGCTACATAACTCTCAATAAACGAGCTCAATCACACTGAATATTACATAATCTATAGAAAATTTCATAAGGAACAGGATTATAACAAGATTATAGCACTTACAATAAAAACCGAGTCACAGGGGCAAGCAAAGTTAGAGGAGGTGTGCATGTCGCAGGCAGCATCTGTGGAAAGAGGAACAAGCTATTATAATGTATGCTTTCAAGAGGCAATTAGGCTTACTGAACATTATTACTTTTGACTGAAATTCTACATGAATCTTTTCAGATGATACATGATAACTTTGAGCAAAACAAATTAGGAAAATAGGAATCTGTAAACCCCGAATGAACACTAAAATTGAGAGGGACGACTTTTCATGAAAATTATATATTCTCAAAACTTTACTGCAACATGAAAGAAAATATGTGGTGTCTTACCTAGACATTTTTGCAATTGGCACAGCAGATAACTTGGTGGCTGGCACAGACAGGTTTATGACAATGAACACAAGAAATTCTACTTTTCTTGTGGGTGTTACTGGGACACATGTAACATCTTGTGCGCGTTTCCAACCTCGAGGACGCTGCTTCTTGTGGTAATTCAGGAAGATTGAATGTTATTCTCATTATATGTTTCAGATCACAAGAGAGAAAAGTGAAGAGCCTGTACCTACGATTTACCCATTCGTAGCACAAGCCCTCCATCAGCTCCTTGTAGAATTGCCGCCTACTCTTCTTTGGAAGACTCGTGTTGTCGGTGTACAGAATATAGGAGTTCACCATCACCATGTTGAGCATTTCAAAGAAGTATACTAGAGGCCACCGTCTCGTCTTTCTTGCGCAGGAACTGATGCTGCATAGCTGATCAAAGCAATCAACTGCACCTTTAGTTGCATTGTAGAACATCTGAATGTCAGATTTGTAGTTCTCGATGACTGAAGGCTGGTGGTGGAATGTCGACAGCAGAAGAACCCACTTGGTGAAGTTGACCCTCTGGCACTGCAAGGTGACGTTGTGGGCATAGGAGAATGCAGCCACAGAAGAACCAACTTCCATCTTCTTGTTGATGACACACTGAGGAATATAGGGCTTCTGTCTGATGGTCCCTACCAGGTCCATGCCAACATCCTTCAGCGACAGGACTAAGGGCAGGGAGGTGAACCAACTGACTGTTGTCACTGTCCTCCCTCGTCTGTGGTATGGCTGAACAAGCTCCATAGTAAAAATCTCTCCTAACGTCATCCCCTTCGGA
>NC_090735.1:105061721-105069221 GCF_036898095.1 Palaemon carinicauda
CCTCCTCTTTGCTCAACAAATCATCTTCACTTTTTGCAATATCAATCATGCCAACAAAATTCGCCATGAATACACTATTATCCTCAATTACTATTAACTTGCAGCCATTCTTTGAAAGCAAACCTTTACCAACATCAACTGACACATGGTGCAACCTCAAAAAATCGATCCCTATCAAAAAACAACTAGGCATTTCATTCTCTCCCATTACAATAAAATTATGTTCAACTTCCATACTCCCTAGTTTCACCTTCAACCTCACTTCTTCCCAAACAAGTAAACTTCCCTGACCTATTCCATGAATTCTCACACTAGTACACTGTCTTTTCACTTCCCAATTGTACCTCTCAATTTCCCTAATAACCGACTCATTTACTAATGACACTTGAGCACCCGTATCAATTAAACTACAATATTCATTCTCATTTATATTCACATATGTCATCATCCTTCCTTTTACACCATGCATACATACATTTACTCTCCTTTCAATTCTGTCGCTCACTTCACCAATATGTTCATCATCATATTCACTGTCCTCTATACCGTCATATCTTAGATTAAGGTCACTTGCACCATCATCCTTCTCACTCAACAATTTGCAACATTCCTCCTTACATTGAATCCTCAAAATATATTCCCTATCATTCTCCTTACATGCCCTATATTCCATCGGTCGATTCCATCCAAAATACAAATACACAGTTACACCATACAACATACTTACCACCATTAATATCCTTGATAATACTTCCCCTTCTAGTACACTACTCTCCTCCTCATACACCATTTCTTTTGACACTTCATTCATCACCCTTCTTTTAAGCTCAGTTACACTACCTGGTATTTCCGTATTTAACCCCTCTTGTACCAACTTGCTTAAACCCATTAGGATACACTTATATACCATATCTTCCCCTTCACAACTCTGCTCCACAACTAAACCTTCAGGCAACCTTTCAGAATTCTGATTACTCTCTTTATCTTCCATCCTCCCATGCATCCTCGACATCGCATCTGCTATCACATTCTTATTTCCCGGTACATATTCTAACCTAAAATCAAATTCATTCAGATCCTCTATGGTCCTAGCAACCCTTGCATTCACACACTCTTTCCTTATCATGTACACTAGGGGCTGATGGTCAGTACGCACAATGAATTTTACACCATACAAAAATACTTTCAATGCTTTCACACAAAATCGTATTGCAGCCAATTCCCTGTCAATCGTCGAATACTTCCGCTCAGCTTTATTAAACGCTTTACTAACATACGCTATTACTCTCAATTGCTCTTCTCCATTTACTCTCTGCATTTGAACCAAACAACCACCCATACTAACCCCACTCGCATCCGTATACAACTCTAGCATACTCGCATTTTCACTGTAGTCTGGAAATGCCAAAGTGACGTCTTTCGCGGCCTCTTCCTTCAACCTTTCAAACGCTTCTATCATCCGATCATCCCATTTTAATTTTGTATTATTCCTTTTACCCGTCCATTCATTCAAAGGCTTCCCTATACCTGAACAATCTCTAACAAACTTGCGCCCAAACTCAACCAAACCAAGAAAACCTCGCAACTCACGCACAGTCCGGGGACGTGGAAATTCTCGCACCTTATTCACAAACTTGTCACTCTTCCTTATACCAGATTCACCCACTACATGCCCAAGAAATTCCACCTCCCTGGACAACCATGTACACTTCTCAAGCTTAATTTTCACACCAACTTCAATTAACCGCATCAACACTGCCTCAAGCAACCGCATATGTTCCTCAACAGTCTCGCTCGCAATCAGAATATCATCTATAAAAACAGTCACCTTCTGTCTATCAAACCCAGCCAAAACTACATTCATCGCTCTTTGGAAGGCAGCAGGCGCATTAGCAAGACCAAAACTCAACCTTTTAAATTGGTAGTGACAATTTGTACTTGAAAATGCGGTAATGGGCCTGCTCCCCTCTGCCAGAGGCATCTGATAATAGCCCCGCACCAAATCTAATTTAGTAAAAACTTCCATTCCATGCATCTTATAAACACAATCAGACACCACATTCATTGGAAAACGTTCTTTAACAGTCACCTCATTCACCTTCCTATAATCAATACACATACGTAAACTTCCATCAGGCTTTCGTACAGGGACAATAGGGCTATTCCAGGCACTCTCACTCCTTTCTATTACACCCATACGCTCTAATTCCTGACACTGCTCCTCTATCTCCTTGGCAATAGGCGGAGAAAAATGCCTGGGACGCTGATATATGGGGGTATCATCACTGAGAACTATTTTAAATTCTGGCAGGTCTGACCCCCCACAATCATCGTCACCGAGACTCATAACTCTCCGCTTATCCCATAACATCTTAAGCAATCGTTCCCTTTCGACCTCACTTACACTCTCATCTAACTTAATTCTTCCTTTCAACGTATCGTAATCCCAATCGTCATCGTTCTTTACCTTACCAGCCATTACCTGTCTCGCCCTAACATATCTTCCATCCTCTACATTGATCAGTGTATACATACATCCCATGCAATCGCCCTCACGTATACCACGTACTCTCTTCCTCCTAACACTCGGCAACAACCTTACATACACCTGGGGTTCCTGCATATTCATAACACCATCATATATATACGCACTTGTTTTCACCAAATTACCTGCTTCCATACCTTCCACTACATATTCATCCTCGTCACTATTTGAAATTCCCAGACTGCTCGGCCATGCAACTTTTACACTAATAACCTCACCTTTCTTACCCGATAACTTTACACTTTCCTTTGCTACCAACGGCACTCCCTTCCACACCTTCGTACTCACTTTGCCGTCTTCCTTTAAATAAAATTCCCCACAAATATTACGTTTAACCTTTATTTCAATCATATTTACACTTGGATGTACAATCATACCACATTTTTTCAAAAATTTATACCCAAGCAGTACGTCATATTTCTCATTCGCTCCCTCAACCACGTAAAAATCATTATCCTCCATCATCAGCCCCCCAATCATAACATTTTCCCGCAACTTCCCTTGCACAGGCATACGCAAATTACCAATACCTTTTACTTCACCCTTACATCCCTTAAATTCACAAACCTCTTTTACCTTATCATATGCATTCCTAAACATTAAATTGACACCACAACCAGTATCAATCAAACCAACCAACTCTACACCATTACAAATCAATTTCACACTCATGCAATCATGTGCTCTTTCCCCCATCACATCTTCATGCAATAAACCCTCACGAACATGCATCACATTCACTCCCCACACACACGAGGACTCACCCAGCTGAACCCTCTGATTAATTAGTTTCCCGAACATCCTGGCTGACTTGACCCCTTCTTTCTACAAACCCTAGCTACATGCCCATCTGCACCACATTCAGTACACTTACCCCGCGGCTCCTTGCACATTCTAGCATAATGACCATCCTTACCACAATTACCACAAATTACATTCATACGATTATTACGGCATCCACTCGCTATGTGTCCAGTCATACCACACCGATAACACTTAACCACTTTCTCTTTCTTACAGTCGCTAATACGATGCCCTGTCTCTCCACACCCGAAACATGCTCCTAATGCCCATCTACACTCGTTCTTTTTATGTCCTACCTTCCCACACCTATAACACCTCTCTTCACGGATACCACTACCTAACCTAACTTGCTGCGTACTAGCACTTCTATCTCTCCAAACTTGGTTTCCCTGTCTAAACCCGTCATTTCTCGGAATGGGTATTCCTACATTACTCACCCTAACACTTCTATCTACTACACTATCAGCTGCCCTCATTGGCCCTCTCATAACAGCATCTCTAAAACTACCAAATTCTGGCACACATTCCTCCATTCCAGTTCTTACACTCACAGATTTACTTTCTTTCATACACCTATCCAACTCGTAATCCTCAACTATCTCTAAAATATCATCCCAAGTCAATCTCTCTCTAGTCCATCTCATTTTCTCTTTCCGTTTCAAATTAATAAACTCGCACACACTCTCTGGTACTGTACCCAAAAACTTCTTCATTAGTTCCTTATTTTCATTTATTCCTTCGTCCCCATACTTCTTTCTAGCCAATGTTTCTAACCGACATACATACATCGAGATTGCTTCACCCACCTTCATTCGTGCTTCATCAAAATCATTTTTTCGCTTATACCTAACACTACCTTTCATACGTTTTACCTGTTCAATTATCCTATTCTTTACACTTTCATACTCAACCTCTCCTACACTCATTATCACCCCATACATCGTCAACAAATATCCTGACAAAAATTCTCCCAACTCCCTAGCCCAAACTCTCTTACTATCCCCATACTTAGCCTGACAAAACTTTTCATATTCCCTAAAGAAGTCATATACATCCCTACTGCTATGTTCATTAAAACTTGCACACCTAGGAACCTCTCTCATAAACACTGTCTTACAAACTTCCTCTACTTCATTCTCACTACTATCTTCACTGTCTACTCCCTTCTTGTTGCCTTCTTCTTCATTTGAATACAATGAATCTAATTCTACACTCAAAGTCCTATCTTTAACTATTCCCTTCTTACCCTTTTTCTTATTTACCACCTTCACCCAATCATGATCATCCTCACTCACACCCTGACCTTTCTTCTTTTCTTTCTTCACATTATCTTTACCTTTCTTCTCCTTCTTCCTATCACCCTTCGTTCCAATCTTACTATGTCTAGGCCCTTTACTTTCAATATCACTATCACTACCTTCCCCATTATCACTTACCCTATCCTCTTCCACCATCAACCCGTTACCAGAAGCAGAAGCCACTCCTCCGACTGCACCTTCACCCATGACTGTTTTCATCATCCCCATGACTTGCCCTATCATAGCTTCCATTCGTTTCTCATTTTCTCGCATCCTCATCTCAACACCCTCTTCCACTCTCTCTACAGTTCCCTGAAGTTCCCTAAGTTTCCTTTGCATCTCCTCATTCTCACTACTTAACCTCGCATTCTCCAACAACAACCTCTCCTCTCGCTCATTAGACAACCGCAATTCCTCCTTTAAAATATGCAACTGTTCTTCCATTAACTCCATTTCAATACCTTTAATATTTCAAGTAATTCCAAAACCTATTTACCCTTGTCCAACAGTCCAGTTTCAATCCCACCTTCAACAGTCCTTTACTTTCAGTCCCTGTTCGGGCGCCAAATTTATGTAGCGGGATGTCAACAAAAACAAACCCCCCACACCCTTAATCACTCTTACTTTCTCAATATCCCACAATACAAACTTTCCCCTGACTCTACTTCAAACTGGACTATTGCACGAAGGGAAAAACAAACAAAACATAACCTTAAAACTATATTTACCGCAACCGAAAACAAAAATCACACATTAAATTCAACAGACAAAATTTGCTGGATAAATAGATATCGGTGCGTAAGGGTACCGAGAATTCTCCAATAATCGGGAAAACAATAGCCTTCAAATATACCCAACACCGTCAGTCCACATACAGTACTGAAAACACTTACTTCACACACAGTACCGAAAAATACTTAAACACTGAAAAAAAAATCACAACACTAAAACACCAGTCGTCATATATAACCCAGCAAAAATAATCAAACTTAATACTAAAACATACGAGAACTTCTTAAATTAATATTTGTGTGTGGCCACCATCGTCCACCGACTCTACACACTGGCACCAGTCTTTGTAACCAATTGCCACCACTCCTGGCAAACAATAACGAACAGTCAATTCGACTGTCCAATAACATTAACCGTGGTCATCATCATCATTATAATCATCATCATCATCATCATCAATCGGAATCTCAAATAACAGGCCTAGGTCATCAACAGTTCAGCAATCCAATAAAAGTCCAAAAAAAATCGTATACAGGCCAGGTCATCAACAGTTCAGCAATCCAATAAAACAGTCCAAAAAAATCGTATACAGGCCAGGTCATCAACAATAATCCAATTTCAAAATTCGGTCTCTCCAAAGGAGGAATCGCGGCCTGCCAAAATAAAAAAACACTTATGAACACTCCTAACTAACTTAACTATCGCACCATAATCAAAGATAAACAATAAACTTTCTATCACTCATGAACGCGCCTAACAAAAATAAATAAAAACAGTACTTACTCAGAATATAAAAAAAAGCTTCACAGCCGGCTTTCGAAGAGCAAAAAAAATACACAGCCGACTCCTACTATCGTTCGATATCCAATGCTTTCGCCCAAGACATTCATCACCACCCTATCCTAGCTAAAAAGGTAAACAAACAACCTCAATTATACCAACAATCTTTCCAACTTCAAACAATCATTCGCTAATTACCCTTTCCTCAGCGCGCACCGCGGACACACAAAACACGCACACACAAACGCACATACACACATACTCTCTTGCGCACGCGCGATCTAACAAAACGAAAGCAAATGAAATTCTCTCTCTCTCTCTCTGACGAAACTAAAGCAAATAAACACTCTTTCTTTCTTTCTTGCGGTTTGACAAACTTAAGTAAATAAACACTCGCTCACACACACACACACACTCTCTCTCTCTCTCTCTAATGACAAAGCTAAAGCAAATAAAATGTCTCTATTTAACAATACTAAAACAACTCTCTCTCTCTCTCTCTCTCTCTCTCTCTCTCTCTGTGACAAAACTAAAGCCAATACTGTAAACAATTTCTCTCTCTCTCTCTCTCTCTCTCTCTCTCTCTCTCCCTGACAAAACTTAAATAAACTCTCTCTCTCTCTCTCTCTCTCTCTCTCTCTCTCTCTCTCTCTCTCTCTCTCTCTCTCTCTCTCTCTCTCTCTCCTGATTTGGCAAAAAAAAATTAAATTAAAATTAATCCTCCACAATTCACAATTTGTCATTAATATATCACAATACATTGTAAAAGTACAGATAATATGTACAAAGTATAAAACACTATCACAATGTTAGTGCACACAAAGTAATGGTCACTTTTGTACAAAAAATTATAAATTACGTGGAGTTAAGTTTAACACATCCTTCGACTCAACCGGTTTCGAGCAGTGAGAAGGTTTTCTGGTCATTGTCAAGAGTGAACTGAAATGCAGGTGTTGTTTTGATGGCTTATATACGGAGTCCTGCTTCGACATTCCATCTTCAGTGGTTAAGAACCGCCCTAGGGTGGAGACCATTAATCCTAGTGGGTGGTGGCCTCTGCCTCGCCAGAATGTTTGGTGGGATTATTGAATCTGGTTCTGTCAGGAGATAATCCCTGTTTTGACCTTCGGCTATATCAGTCCTGTCATAGTTGTTATTGCCTGGACTATTGTTGGTGGTGGACCTTATACATGTTGGCAATAAGGTCCCTTCTTACGTGGTGTTGAGGTTAGGTCTTTGTTGTTGAATAAAAAGAGCTTCAATTATCCGGAGACGTCTGCTGTCAGGGGCACGGCCGATGATGGTTACATTTTTCACTATATGCTCCCTTGTTGTCTTGAA
>NC_090735.1:105099221-105126721 GCF_036898095.1 Palaemon carinicauda
TTTTGTGCCCCAATGTAAATCGTGTGTTGAAACAATACGAAAGATGTTAAAGTTTATTTTAGATTTATTGTGTTGTGGTGAGTGTTGGCATTGTGTAAATCTTTGTAACTGGCCCAGTGACATTTATGAAAATACTTGAAGTTAGTAAGTATATCAGTTACTTTATGTAAGTTCTTTAAGAGTTTAATCATTAGAATAATTATTTCTTTTGTCTAAGGTTTTATTCAGATCTAATATTTTAAGTCGAGTGATTTTGTCTAAATCTAAGTTTTGTTCTGACTTAATATTTCGAGTGATTTTTTTTCTCTATGTAAATTCTTTCAAAGTGTTGTAACTTTTATAGAATATATTTGTTTTGCAAAGAGTGTTTTATTTCAATCACTAGTGTTTATTTCAGTATTCGCTCATTCCCCTGTTATAGAATCGAAGAAAGAGGTGGTTTTAAATAATTCTTAATAATAATTATCCAGTGTTGTTATGAGTGTACTTACGGAAGCTTTGGATATTCAGCATTTTTATATATTGGTGTCTGGAAGTTATATAATCGTCTCAGAGCTCGGGTATTAATATTTTCAAGTGTAACAGATTTTTAATGTCAAAACAAAGAGGTGAGTTTGGAACTCGAAAGGTTGTGCAGCTTGCCAGCCGTAATATATAATATTATATTTTAGTTCCCAGACCGCGAGACTATAGTATAATAATAATAATAATAATAATAATAATAATATTAATAATAATAATAATAATAATAATAATAATAATAATAATAATAATAATAATAATAACATTATATGTATATAAATAAGTAAATATCATTATTATTATTATTATTATTATCATTATTATTATTATTATTATTATTATTATTATTATTATCATTATTATTATTATTATTATTATACTATAGTCCCGCGGTCTGGGAACTAAAATGTAGTATTATATATTACGGCTGGCAAGCTGCACAACCTTTTGAGTTCCAAACTCACCTTTTTTTTTTTCTTACATTAAATCTGTTACACTTGAAAATATTAATACCCAAGCTCTGAGACGATTATATAACTTCCAGACAGCAATATATAAAAACGCTGAAAATCCAAAGCTTTCGTAAGTACGCTATTGAATGAGGAGAACCCAAGAACAGTATTTGAAGTTGAACTCCCAAACGAGACAGTTACCATAGGAATGACTAGAAGAGAAGTAGAACAAGCAGTAAAGAAGATAAAAAATAGTAAAGCTGCAGGACCGGATAATATACCAATAGAGGTATGGAAGAGTCTTGGAGAGAAAGTCATAGATATTTTGTGCGACCTGACGCAGAACATCTTCAATCAGGAAAAGATGCCAGAGGAATGGAGAAGAAGCCTAATCATTCCCATCTATAAGGGGAAGGGAGACATTGAGGAATGTGGCAACTACAGAGGAATAAAGCTGATAAGCCATATTATGAAAATATGGGAGAAGATCATTGAGAAGAGACTCACAGATGAAACAACAATGGGTGAGGAACAATTTGGATTCATGCCAGGAGAAGGGACTGTAGAAGCAATATTGGCTTTGAGATAGATGATAGAAAAACATCGGGAGAAACAAAAAGGATTACATATGGTCTTTATTGACATGTAGAAGGTATACGATCGAGTACCACGTCAAACCTGTGGAGATGTATGAGAGAAAAGGGAGTCCCTGAGAAATACGTAAGAATCACCCAAGATATGCATGAAAGGGCAGAAGCAAATGTTGAGAGCAGTATAGTTCTAACAGAATGTTTCCCATTAAATGTAGGACTACATCAGGGGTGTGCATTGAGCCCTTACCTATTTGATCTGGTCATGGATATAGTAACACAAGATATTAGAGATCAGTCTCCTTGGTGTACGCTTTTTGCTGAAGATGTTATACTGTGTAGCACAAGGCGAGAGGTAGTAGAAGAGAAACTGTAGGAGTGGAGAAGAGAAATGGGAAATAGGGGATTGAGGATCAGCAGGAAAAAGACAGAGTATTTGAGATTGAAAAATGGCGAGAGTGGGGAAGTTAGTTTACAAGGAGAGAGATTGAAGAGAGTTGAAAATTTCAGGTATTTAGGATCAACAGTTACAGAGGATGGTGATATGGGGGCAGAAATAAACCACAGAATACAAGCACGATGGAAGAATTGGAAAAAAGTGTGTGGAGTACTATGAGACAGGAAAATAGGGGTTGAGTTGAAAGGTAAAGTACACAGGACAGTTATGAGACCGGCAATGATGTATGTATGCAACTGTTAAGAACATCTTTGTTAACACAAGGAAAGTTTGGGAAATTAAGTTATTCTAGTAACATTTAATTTTATTATGTACAGGGTAAATATTCCCTTTTCATATGCAGATCATGATACACACAAACACACGCACACACATACACACACACACACACATATATATATATATATATATATATATATATATATATATATATATATATTTATATATATATATATATATATATATATATTCATATTCATATTCATATATATATATATATATATATATATATATATATATTATATATATATATATATATATATATATATATATATATATTCTACATCTTTTCCCACTTCTATGTAGGGTCGATGTTTCTCGTCAGCTTTCTCCATCTACCTCTGTCCCACACCTCATCACCGGTTAATCCCTTTGATCGAAGGTCATCCTTGATACAGTCCACCCACCTTCGCTTTGGTCTCCCTCTCCTTCTCGTTCCCTGTACCTCCATTTCCATCACTCTCCTCCCAATATACTGTTCATCTCTTCTCATGACATGACCATACCACCTCAGTCTACTTTCTTGGATCTTATCTGATAGTTCTTTAACTCCTGTGGTACCCCTATTTACCTCATTCCGTATCTTATCTCTTCTTGTCACCCCACACATCCATCTCAACATTCTCATCTCTACCACATCCAGCTTCTTCTCTTCTGTCTTCTTTATTGCCCACATATTCGCTCCATACATCATTGTCGGTCTCACAACTGTCCTGTGTACTTTATCTTTCAACTTAACCCCTATTTTCCTGTTTCATAGTACTCCACACACTTTTTTCCAATTCTTCCATCGTGCTTGTATTCTATGGTTTATTTCTGCCCCCAGTTCACCATCCTCTGCAACTGTTGATCCTAAATACTTGAAATTTTCAACTCTTTTCAATCTCTCTTCTTATAAACTAACTTCCCCATTCTCGCCATTTTTCAATCTCAAATACTCTGTCTTTTTCTGCTGATCTTCAATCCTCTATTTTCCATTTCTCCTCTCCACTCCTCCAGTTTCTCTTCTACTAACTTTCGCCTAGTACTACACAAGTTAACATCGTTAGCAAAAAGCATACACTAAGGAGACTGATCTCTAATACCTTGTCTTACTACATCCATGACCAGATCAAATAGGTAAGGGCTCAATGCAGACCCTTGATGTAGTCCTACATTTACGGGGAAACTTTCTGTTAGGCCTATGCTGCTCTTAACATTTGCTTCTGCCCTCATACATATCTTGGGTGAATCTTACGTATTTCTCAGGGACTCCCTTTTCTCTCCTACATCTCCACAGCTCCTGACGTAGTACTCGATTGTATGCCTTCTCCAGGTCAATAGAGACCATATGTAATCGTTTCTGTTTCTCCTGATGTTTTTTTTATCATCTGTCTCAAAGCAAATATTGCTTCTACAGTACCTCTTCCTGGCATGAATCCAAATTGTTCCTCACCAATTGTTGTTTCATCTCTGAGTCTCTTCTCAATGATCTTCTCCCCTATCTTCTTAGTATGGCTTATCAACTTTATGCCTCTGTAGTTGCCACATTCCTGGATGTCTCTCTTCCCCTTATAGAAGGGAATGATTAGGCTTCCTCTCCATTCCTATGGTATCGTTTTCTGATAGAAGATCTTTTGCATCAGGTCCCACAAGATATCTATGCCTTCCTCTCCAAGACTCTTCCATACCTCTAGTGGTATATTATCCGGTCCTGCAGCTTTACTATTTTCAATTTTCTTTACTGCTTGTTCTACTTCTCTTCTAGTTACTCCTATGGTAACTGCCTCATTTGGGAGTCCATCTTCAAATACTGTTCTTGGGTTCTCCTCATTCAATAGTTCTTCAAAATAAGTTTCCCACCCTCTTTTAATTTCATTCTCTTCTGCTAGAACTATACCGTTGCTATCTATTATTTACTTTATCTGCGTCAGGTCTTTAGATGCAGCATCTCGGGCCTTAGCAATTCGTAATATTTTCTTCTCTCCTGCTGGTGTTTCCATCTGCTCATATGTTTACCCTATTTTTATTCTTTATTCTTTATAATCCAGGTTCGGTGGCTGCTATCATACACAGCATATACATAAATCCTATAGAGTTTATAGTAATCCCTATTTAGTTCTTCAAACGTCATTTCCATCATCAATTTGAAGATAAATTGAAATGTTAGCAAATTGGCCTCACTCCACTTCCAATTTAATGGTACGATTATCTATATGATTAAAATTCAAAACTGCTTCTGCTGCTCCTCCTCCTCCTTCTCCTTCGCCTCATTTTAGGTTTTCTAGTTTTATATTTGTTTCCTATATTCTATCCATTTCTGAAATATCTTCTTCAAGAGGCACAGCATACCAGAAGAAGTCAAAATTGATTCATCTACATTTGTCCACATTACAAAGAGACAGCACAAGTGAATCTTCATCAAGGTACAAAGCATAAGAGAGCAAATCAAACTTTATCCCTCTACTGAGTCCATTTGTAAAATTCCCGCCCTCCTAATCATCCCAAATAGATCGCTGCTCCGACTCCTCATCCTCTTCCTACTTTTGAATTTTCTAGTTTTGTATATTTTTCTTTCTTTTATCAATCTCTGGGGAATCTTCTTCACGGAAATAAAAACATAATGAAATAAGTAAGAATTGTTTTTAACTCCATTTGTCCACCTAATAAAGAGACAGTATGAGTGAATCTTCATCAAGGTGCAGAGAATAATAGAGCAAGTCAAACTTCTTTCCTCTACATAATCCAATTGTAAAATACACACAAAGTATCCAAATTGATCGTTACTCCCCTTCCTCATCCTCTTCCTCCTTTTGGATTTTGTTCTTCTACCCATCTCTGAGGAATCGTTTCAGGGACACAACATACTAAAAGAAGTAAGACTTGTTTTTTCTGCATTTGGCCACCTGATAAAGAAACAGTACAAGTAAATCTTCATCAAGGTACAAACCATACTAGAGCATGACAAATTTCCTCCCTGGGCTAAGTCCATTTGTAGAATACCACTCAATTATCCCAAATAGATCGCTGCTCCCCTTCCTCTCCTCCTCCTCTTTTGGATTTTCAAGTTTTATATATTTTTTTTTCTTCAATCAGTCTCTAAGGAATCTTCTTCAGGGAACACAACATACTGGAAGAAGCAAGACTTGTTTTTTCTGCATTTGTCCACCTGATAAAGAAACTGTAAAAGTGAATATTCATCAAGGTACTAAGCATAATAGAGGATATTTTCAACTCTTTTCAATCTCTCTCCTTGGTGTATGCTTTTTGCTGATGATGTAATACTGTGAGGCACTAGGCGAGAGGTAGTAGAAGAGAAACTGGATGAGTGGAGATGAGAAATGGAAAATAGAGGATAGAAGATCAGTAGGAAAAGGACAGAGTATTTGAGATTGAAAAATGGCGAGAATGGGGAAGTTAGTTTATAAGAAGAGAGATTGAAAAGAGTTGAAAATTTCTAGTATTTAGGATCAACAGTTGCAGAGGATGGTGAACTGGGGGCAGAAATAAACCACAGAATACAAGCAGGATGGAAGAATTGGAAAATAGTGTGTGGAGTACTATGCGACAGGAAAATAGGGGTTAAGTTGAAAGGTAAAGTACACAGGACAGTTGTGAGACCGGCAATGGTCTATGGAGCGAAGACTAGGGCAATAAAGAAGACAGAAGAGAAGAAGCTGGATGTGGCAGAGATGAGAATGTTGAGATGGATGTGTGGGGTGACAAGAAGAGATGAGATATGGAATGAGGTTATTTGAGGTACCAAATGAGTTAGATAACTATCAGATAAGATCCAAGAAAGTAGACTGAGGTGGTATGTGATAGGAGAGTGATGGAAATGGAGGTACAGGGAAGGAGAAGGAGAGGGAGACCAAAGTGAAGGTGAATGGACTGTATCAAGGATGACCTTCGATCAAAGGGATTAACCGGTGATGAAGTGTGGGTCAGAGGTAGATGGAAAACGCTGGGCAAAAACATCTTTTACTAAGCTGTGTTCCTTGAAGAAGAAGTGTCCATAAATATGCAATTTACAAATAGCGACACTTTTGAGTAATCACTCAATTTTTTATTTAGTATATTTTGAATATACAGTATATCAAATGTACGCTGGCATCAAGAACTTCTGTTTATATACGCTGGCATCACGAATTCTGATTGCTTGACTATGTTGACATGTCAGTTCCAAGTCGTTTGATGAGGAAACCGAGCTATTTCCTTTTTATAACCCCTTCCCCATCCTCAACATATCTTGCTAATTATTGCTTTCCCAGAATATAAATAACCACCTAATTACTGTGCAAGAAGATGAGAACTGCAGAAATGTATTATTTTGGAGTAAATGGAGAGCGTGGTGTTGTAAACAATTACCAGGAAAACTGCATTTACGTTTCTCAATTTGTTATTTGGTGTCGACACGGATATCGAATCACTTTCTTACGCGATTCTTCATTAGGACTACGTTGGCTGAGAGATGGATTTACACTCTTATATAAAGGTTCTAGCGGTGAAAATTATGATACAAAAATATTTGGATACACTGAAAACTTAAGATAAATTTTGAAATACATAAATGATCTTTCACCAGGCTTTACAGAATTTCAATACCGACCTCACAATCCTACCTCTCATCAACGAAGCTTCTGATTTCAGTCTTATATATATATATATATATATATATATATATATATATATATATATATATATATATATATATATATATTTATGTGTGTATATATATATATATATATATATATATATATATATATATATATATATATATATATATATATATATATATATATATATATATAGTCTATTCATTAAATTCAGTACTATAGCATTGAGTCGGTCATTAATGCTATTTGGATTAAGTTAGATGAAGAAAAAGAAACTTTTCTCAGTTGACTATTTCTTAATTTTGTGTGTGAATGAATACCCACTCTCTCTCTCTCTCTCTCTCTCTCTCTCTCTCTCTCTCTCTCTCTCTCTCTCTCTCTCTCTCTCTCTCTCTCTTTGTTTCTAAAACATTGCCTCAGTGAAACCAATCTGACAAGAAGACCAAGGCAGAGAAGTTCGAGGAACTAAAACCTGCAAGATAAGCACCGAAATATAAGACTGTGGAACGATCTGAAAGGAAAGTAAACTCCCCACTGAAAGTCCATGTCTGGAAAGTGACTGATCAAAAGTGACCCATATAAATAATCAAGCTTAATGCAATCTAAATGTCTTATGTAAATTTTATTATTGTTTTTGTAGAAACTAAAATTTTGATCTGGAGGATAAGTATCTAAAAGATTGATGTTGAATATGAGATAAAGAGTTTCTCTTGATTTAGAAAAAGGGTATGTCGACGATCTACGTACGTAATACTCACAGACCGTGCTGGATGTTTCCAGAACCGGTATGACCCTTCGGCTCTTCCAGTCGGTCGTTTGTTTACATGTAGAAGGGTCCAAAGGTTTCGGTATAATTCTAGTATGTTCCCTATGTTCTATATATAAGGCTGATATCTGCGAATGAAGTGTGTTAGTTATATCCACAAAGTGCTCTCCTTATATTTGCTGATATATTATAGAAGACCGTGTCTACTGAGATAAAATAAACCACCTGATGATTAATATAGAATTATGTTTGTGTCATTTCTACATTGCTAACCGTTCGTGCCAATAACCCCCATTTATTATCAGTTACTACTTTACGTTGCTCATCCTTTAAGTATTAAATAAGATCGACTTTATACCGTTTTATCAGATCTTACGTCAGTTTCTATATCATAAGATAGCAATGAAGTGTTGTATTGCACAGTACTATACTTCACATGGAAGCTTATTAATGTAGGTATCTAATTTCCTATAAAATGATAGAAGGTTGTAAGTACTTTCTAGTGTGCATTGCATGTATAGAAAGTATATAAGTCACTTTATAAGTCGAAAATCAGATATACGTCGATGATGAACTTACCTTGGAAACAATTAACAACATATTACTGGATATCACTGTATTCTAGAAGTTTTATTCCAACTATGACCAGATCGTGGAATGATCTTGATCTGGTGTTTGAATCGGTGGGACTTCAAGAGTTCGAACTCACTACAAATGTTTTTATGTTATTAAACAGATTGACATAAGTCTCTCTTCATAGTTTATACATAACAGGTCTATTCTAACGTTGTTACTAATCTTGAAGTATTCTATATTCCATATTTATTACTTCTCGTATATAAAGTAGTAAATTTATTCTCTTATCTCCTTTCCTCGCTGTGCTACTTTCCCTGTTGGCACCCTAGAGCTTGTATCATATCATTTTTTCCAACTAGGGCTGTAGCTTTGCTAATAATAATAATAATAATAATAATAATAATAATAATAATAATAATAATAATAATAATAATAATAATAATAAAAATGGGATTATTACTTTAGAATCTACTATTATGCTATGGATATCTTCCTCATCTTTTCTGATAAAGGCATAATCTGTCATTGATCTTCTATCCTTTTCAGCTCTAGTCATAATGTGGAGGATTAATTTTATTTTAATTTATTTTTTTTGTTTGCCAAATCAGAGAGAGAGAGAGAGAGAGAGAGAGAGAGAGAGAGAGAGAGAGAGAGAGAGAGAGAGTGTGAGTGTGTTTAAGTTTTGTCAGAGAGAGAGAGAGAGAGAGAGAGAGAGAGAGAAATTGTTTACAGTATTGGCTTTAGTTTGTCACAGAGAGAGAGAGAGAGAGAGAGAGAGAGAGAGAGAGAGAGAGAGAGAGAGAGAGATTGTTTTAGTATTGTTAAATAGAGACATTTTATTTGCTTTAGCTTTGTCATTAGAGAGAGAGAGAGAGAGAGAGAGAGAGAGAGTGTGTGTGTGTGTGTGAGCGAGTGTTTATTTACTTAAGTTTGTCAAACCGCAAGAAAGAAAGAAAGAGTGTTTATTTGCTTTAGTTCGTCAGAGAGAGAGAGAGAGAATTTAATTTGCTTTAGTTTTATTAGATCGCGCGTGCGCGAGAGAGTATGTGTGTATGTGCGTTTGTGTGTGCGTGTTTTGTGTGTCCGCGGTGCGCGCTGAAGAAAAAGGGTAATTGGCGAATGATTGTTTGAAGTTGGAAAGATTGTTGGTATAATTGAGGTTGTTTGTTTACCTTTTTAGCTAGGATAGGGTGGTGATGAATGTCTTGGGCGAAAGCATTGGATATCAAACGATAGAAGGAGTCGGTTGTGTATTTTTTTTACTCTTCGAAAGCCGGCTGTGAAGCTTTTTTTTTATATTCTGAGTAAGTACTGTTTTTATTATTTTTGTTAGGTGCGTTCATGAGTGATAGAAAGTTTATTGTTTATCTTTGATTATGGTGCGATAGTTAAGTTAGTTAGGAGTGTTCATAAGTGTTTTTTTATTTTGGCAGGCCGCGATTCCTCCTTTGGAGAGACCGAATTTAGAAAGTGGATTTGTTATTGATGACCTGGCCTATATTAGATTGTTTTAAGACTGCTCTTGGATTACGCAACCGTTGATGACCTGGACTACGATTAGGATTACGATTTGATTGCACTGAACGATTTCCTTGATTTTGATGCCATAATGACCCAGCCCGTTTGAAGGATTTTCCGTTTGGATTACTGTTTATAAAGATTGTGTAAGATGACGATGATGATGATGATGATGATACTGACACCTGTGACTCAAGGAGTTGAGGCCGTTATGGCAAATTAAGAACTCTAAGGTTACCATAAACTGTAGTGGTAGTTTGCCGTGAAAGGACAGTTCGGCTTGTGTGTGGCGACAGTGTTGGTGTCGTAATATATATAAACACATATTTTGAGCTGGTGTGCGGTTTAGTATTAAGTTTGTTAGGGTTTTTTTTATTTGAATGGTGATACGGTTTTTTTGGGTATATTTATGAATTTAATGATTTGTTTTACGTGTAATTATTTTGGTTGTTGGTGGTTTATATGTTAAGCTTATTTTGAATGCAGAATTTTTTTGCTTTTGGTTGCGGTGAATATAATTTTAAGGCTATGTTTTGTTTTCATTTTCCTTCTGTCCAAGAATCTAGTTTAAAGTTAAAGTAAGGGGAAAGTTTGTGTTGTGGGATATTTTGGAAGTAAGAGTGATCAAGGGTGTGGGGGTTGTGTTTTGTATACATCCCGCCACATAAATTTGGCGCCCGAACAGGGACTGCCGAGGTGGGATAGAAGCTGGACTGTTGGACGAAGGACGGAATTAGGATTAAGGTTGATGAAAAATGGAGGAGCAATTAAGGGTTTTGAGGGAGGAATTGCGGCTGAGTAAGGAGCGTGAGGAGAGGTTGCTAGTAGAGAATGAGAGGTTGAACTGGGAGAATGCGGTGATGCAGAAGGAGCTTAGGGAGTTAAAGGGAACTGTAGCGAAAGTGGAAGAATGTTTTGAGATGAGGATGAAAGAGAATGAGGAACGAATGGAGAAACGAATGGAAGATATGATAGGGCAAGTAATGGGGATGATGAAAACTGTTGTAGGTGAAGGTGCAGTCGGAGGAGTGGCTTCTGCTTCTGGTAACGGGTTGATTGTGGAAGAGGATAGGGTAAGTGATAATGGGGACGGTAGTGATAGTGATATTGAAAGTAAAGGGCCTAGACATAGTAAGATTGGAACGAAGGGTGATAGGAAGAAGGAGAAGAAAGGTAAAGATAATGTGAAGAAAGAAAAGAAGAAAGGTCAGGGTGTGAGTGAGGATGATCATGAATGGGTGAAGGTGGTAAGTAAGAAAAAGGGTAAGAAGGGAATAGTTAAAGATAGGACTTTGAGTGTAGAATTAGATTCATTGTATTCAAATGAAGAAGAAGGCAACAAGAAGGGAGTAGACAGTGAAGATAGTAGTGAGAATGAAGTAGAGGAAGTTTGTAAGACAGTGTTTATGAGAGAGGTACCTAGGTGTGCAAGTTTTAATGAACATAGCAGTAGGGATGTATATGACTTCTTTAGGGAATATGAAAAGTTTTGTCAGGCTAAGTATGGGGATAGTAAGAGAGTTTGGGCTAGGGAGTTGGGAGAATTTTTGTCAGGATATTTGTTGACGATGTATGGGGTGATAATGAGTGTAGGAGAGGTTGAGTATGAAAGTGTAAAGAATAGGATAATTGAACAGGTAAAACGTATGAAAGGTAGTGTTAGGTATAAGCGAAAAAATGATTTTGATGAAGCACGAATGAAGGTGGGTGAAGCAATCTCGATGTATGTATGTCGGTTAGAAACATTGGCTAGAAAGAAGTATGGGGACGAAGGAATAAACGAAAATAAGGAACTAATGAAGAAGTTTTTGGGTACAGTACCAGAGAGTGTGTGTGAGTTTATTAATTTGAAACGGAAGGAGAAAATGAGGTGGACTAGAGAGAGATTGACTTGGGATGATATTTTAGAGATAGTTGAGGATTACGAGTTGGATAGGTGTATGAAAGAAAGTAAATCTGTGAGTGTAAGAACTGGAATGGAGGAATGTGTGCCAGAATTTGGTAGTTTTAGAGATGCTGTTATGAGAGGGCCAATGAGGGCAGCTGATAGTGTAGTAGATAGAAGTGTTAGGGTGAGTAATGTAGGAATACCTATGCCGAGAAATGACGGGTTTAGACAGGGAAACCAAGTTTGGAGAGATAGAAGTGCTAGTACGCAGCAAGTTAGGTTAGGTAGTGGTATCCGTGAAGAGAGGTGTTATAGGTGTGGGAAGGTAGGACATAAAAAGAACGAGTGTAGATGGGCATTAGGAGCATGTTTCGGGTGTGGAGAGACAGGGCATCGTATTAGCGACTGTAAGAAAGAGAAAGTGGTTAAGTGTTATCGGTGTGGTATGACTGGACACATAGCGAGTGGATGCCGTAATAATCGTATGAATGTAATTTGTGGTAATTGTGGTAAGGATGGTCATTATGCTAGAATGTGCAAGGAGCAACGGGGTAAGTGTACTGAATGTGGTGCAGATGGGCATGTAGCTAGGGTTTGTAGAAAGAAGGGGTCAAGTCAGCCAGGATGTTCGGGAAACTAATTAATCAGAGGGTTCAGCTGGGTGAGTCCTCGTGTGTGTGGGGAGTGAATGTGATGCATGTTCGTGAGGGTTTATTGCATGAAGATGTGATGGGAGAAAGAGCACATGATTGCATGAGTGTGAAAATGATTTTTAATGGTATAGAGTTGGTTGGTTTGATTGATACTGGTTGTGGTGTCAATTTAATGTTTAGGAATGCATATGATAAGGTAAAAGAGGTTTGTGAATTTAAGGGATGCAAGGGTGAAGTAAAAGGTATTGGTAATTTGCGTATGCCTGTGCAAGGGAAGTTGCGGGAAAATGTTATGATTGGGGGGCTGATGATGGAGGATAATGATTTTTACGTGGTTGAGGGAGCGAATGAGAAATATGACGTACTGCTTGGGTATAAATTTTTGAAAAAATGTGGTATGATTGTACATCCAAGTGTGAATATGATTGAAATAAAGGTTAAAGGTAATATTTGTGGGGAATTTTATTTAAAGGAAGACGGCAGAGTGAGTACGAAGGTGTGGAAGGGAGTGCCGTTGGTAGCAAAGGAAAGTGTAAAGTTATCGGGTAAGAAAGGTGAGGTTATTAGTGTAAAAGTTGCATGGCCGAGCAGTCTGGGAATTTCAAATAGTGACAAGGATGAATATGTAGTGGAAGGTATGGAAGCAGGTAATTTGGTGAAAACGAGTGCGTATATATATGATGGTGTTATGAATATGCAGGAACCCAAGGTGTATGTAAGGTTGTTGCCGTGTGTTAGGAGGAAGAGAGTACGTGGAATACGTGAGGGCGATTGCATGGGATGTATGTATACACTGATTAATGTAGAGGATGGAAGATATGTTAAGGCGAGACAGGTGATGTCTGGTAAGGTAAAGAACGATGACGATTGGGATTACGATACGTTGAAAGGAAGAATTAAGTTAGATGAGAGTGTAAGTGAGGTCGAAAGGGAACAATTGCTTAAGATGTTATGGGATAAGCGGAGAGTTATGAGTCTCGGTGACGATGATTGTGGGGGGTCAGACCTGCCAGAATTTAAAATAGTTCTCAGTGAAGATACCCCCATATATCAGCGTCCCAGGCATTTTTCTCCGCCTATTGCCAAGGAGATAGAGGAGCAGTGTCAGGAATTAGAGCGTATGGGTGTAATAGAAAGGAGTGAGAGTGCCTGGAATAGCCCTATTGTCCCTGTACGAAAGCCTGATGGAAGTTTACGTATGTGTATTGATTATAGGAAGGTGAATGAGGTGACTGTTAAAGAACGTTTTCCAATGAATGTGGTGTCTGATTGTGTTTATAAGATGCATGGAATGAAAGTTTTTACTAAATTAGATTTGGTGCGGGGCTATTATCAGATGCCTCTGGCAGAGGGGAGCAGGCCCATTACCGCATTTTCAAGTACAAATTGTCACTACCAATTTAAAAGGTTGAGTTTTGGTCTTGCTAATGCGCCTGCTGCCTTCCAAAGAGTGATGAATGTTGTATTGGCTGGTTTCGATCGACAGAAGGTGACTGTTTTTATAGATGATATTCTGATTGCGAGCGAGACTGTTGAGGAACATATGCGGTTGCTTGAGGCAGTGTTGATGCGGTTAATTGAAGTTGGTGTTAAAATTAAGCTTGAGAAGTGTACATGGTTGTCCAGGGAGGTGGAATTTCTTGGGCATGTAGTGGGTGAATCTGGTATAAGGAAGAGTGACAAGTTTGTGAATAAGGTGCGAGAATTTCCACGTCCCCGGACTGTGCGTGAGTTGCGAGGTTTTCTTGGTTTGGTTGAGTTTGGGCGCAAGTTTGTTAGAGATTGTTCAGGTATAGGGAAGCCTTTGAATGAATGGACGGGTAAAAGGAATAGTACAAAATTAAAATGGGATGATGGGATGATAGAAGCGTTTGAAAGGTTGAAGGAAGAGGCCGCGAAAGACGTCACTTTGGCATTTCCAGACTACAGTGAAAATGCGAGTATGCTAGAGTTGTATACGGATGCGAGTGGGGTTAGTATGGGTGGTTGTTTGGTTCAAATGCAGAGAGTAGATGGAGAAGAGCAATTGAGAGTAATAGCGTATGTTAGTAAAGCGTTTAATAAAGCTGAGCGGAAGTATTCGACGATTGACAGGGAATTGGCTGCAATACGATTTTGTGTGAAAGCATTGAAAGTATTTTTGTATGGTGTAAAATTCATTGTGCGTACTGACCATCAGCCCCTAGTGTACATGATAAGGAAAGAGTGTGTGAATGCAAGGGTTGCTAGGACCATAGAGGATTTGAATGAATTTGATTTTAGGTTAGAATATGTACCGGGAAATAAGAATGTGATAGCGGATGCGATGTCGAGGATGCATGGGAGGATGGAAGATAAAGAGAGTAATCAGAATTCTGAAAGGTTGCCTGAAGGTTTAGTTGTGGAGCAGAGTTGTGAAGGGCAAGATATGGTATATAAGTGTATCCTAATGGGTTTAAGTAAGTTGGTACAAGAGGGGTTAAATACGGAAATACCAGGTAGTGTAACTGAGCTTAAAAGAAGAGTGATGAATGAAGTGTCAAAAGAAATGGTATATGAGGAGGAGAGTAGTGTACTAGAAGGGGAAGTATTATCAAAGATATTAATGGTGGTAAGTATGTTGTATGGTGTAACTGTGTATTTGTATTTTGGATGGAATCGACCGATGGAATATCGGGCATGTAAGGAGAATGATAAGGAATATATTTTGAGGATTCAATGTAAGGAGGAATGTTGCAAATTGTTGAGTGAGAAGGATAATGGTGCAAGTGACCTTAATCCAAGATATGGGGGTATAGAGGACAGTGAGTATGATGATGAACATATTGGTGAAGTGAGTGACAGAATGGAAAGGAGAGTAAATGTATGCATGCATGGTGTAAAAGGAAGGATGATGACATATGTGAATATAAATGAGAATGAATATTGTAGTTTAATTGATACGGGTGCTCAAGTGTCATTAGTAAATGAGTCGGTTATTAGGGAAATTGAGAGGTACAATTGGGAAGTGAAAAGACAGTGTACGAGTGTGAGAATTCATGGGATAGGTCAGGGAAGTTTACTTGTTTGGGAAGAAGTGAGGTTGAAGGTGAAACTAGGGAGTATGGAAGTGGAACATAATTTTATTGTAATGGGAGAGAATGAAATGCCTAGTTGTTTTTTGATGGGAATAGATTTTTTGAGGTTGCACCATGTGTCAGTTGATGTTGGTAAGGGTCTGCTTTCAAAGAATGGCTGTAAGGTAATAGTAATCGAGGATAATAGTGTATTCATGGCGAATTTTGTTGGCATGATTGATATTGCAAAAAGTGAAGATGATTTGTTAAGCAAAGAAGAGGTGGAAGAAATGCAAGGTGAATGTTTCGAAATAAATCGATTACGTGAATGTATTTTAAATGGTATTAGGGTGGAAGAATGGCCGTGTGATTTGGAAGCGTATAAGAAAGTTGTTAAAAGATTTATTGTTTGTAAGAATATTGTGTATTTTTTGCATAGGGGAATGGATGAAGATATATATGTTCCTGTATTTCCAATGCATGCAGCTGTAAGTATGTGTATGGTAGTGCATGACAGGTATGGGCATATGGGGAAGAATAAATTGTGGGAATGCATGCGAGAGAGGTTGTTTACGCCTGGGTTGAGTCAAATTTGTAGGGATGTAGCGACTACTTGTGAGGATTGTCAGAAGGGAAAGTATCAGAGCATGCATGCAAGTCCGCCTATTTTGAGGTTACGTATGAAAGAGCCATTTGAGATGTTTGTGATTGATTGTGTTTCGTTGCCTGTGACTGCGAGAAGACATGTGGGAATGATTGTCATGGTCGATCATATGAGCAAGTTTGCGTATGCCGTACCCATCAAGAATAAAAGAAGTGAGACTGTAGCGAGAATGGTAAGTCAAGTGATGTTGCCGATGAGTGTGTGTAAGCCTGCAAAAATGTTAAGTGACAATGGTCCGGAGTTTGTTGGATGGGAGTTTGAGCAGATGTTGAGAGAATGGGGCATTGAACATGTGTATTCGACTCCGTATATGCCAAGTGCGAATGGTTTGGCTGAAAGGACTGTAAGAACTTTGACAGAAATTTTGCGGATGATGAGTACATGTGATAATGATTGGGATTTATATGTTGGGCGTGCGTTGTGGGCGTATAATGCGACTGTGCACAAGAGTACTGGTATGTCTCCGTGTAAGTTTGTGTTGAATTTTGAAAAGATAGTAAGACCGAGATTGAGTGTGTCCGAGAATGATAGAGATGTTTGGAAGAAAGCAAATGAGAGATTTGAAAGCTACAAAGTGGGAGAGAAAGTGTTAAAAGAAGTAATTGAAAAGGGAAGAATGAATGTCAATAAGGTACGTGATAAGTTTGAAGGTCCATATGAGGTGTTAGATGTTGGTTCTAGTGGGTTGAGTTATGTTTTAGGTAAAGTAAGTGTGGATGGTAGTGTGGAAAAGGTTAGGGCACACCACAATCAGTTGCGGAAATGGAAGGAGGTACCAAGATATATTCAGGAGAATGGTATGACTAAATGGCTAAAAACGAACAAGTATGAACCGAGTATGTGTGAGGCATTAGGTTTAGAAGATAAGCAATTGGTGTTAGTAGAGTATGGAAGGAAAAAGAAGTCTGAGAATTTTACTGGGGATAAAAGGCGGGAAAATTTTGTAGTTGTAGGCGGGAATCAGAATAAGCAGGACAAGGGTGTAAATGTACAGGTGAGTATGGAAGATAAATGTATTAATACAGATGAAACTTGGATGAGTATGAATGATACTTATAGTGTGTGTGGTTTTTCGTTAGATGAGGCAAGAGAACGTATGACGGACACGAGAATGAAAGATAGGAGAATGATAAGCAGTATGAATGATTCTTTTGTTAAAGTAGAAAATGGTTTAGATGTAATGGATGAATTGTTGACAGAAATTAGTGGGATTTTCGGGCCAGATGAAACTGAGGTAGATGAAATAGTGAATGATATCTTAGACGAGCCGAGCATAGACGGGAATAGTAATAGTACGTTGAATGAAAACGACATGGAAGAAGTGAATGAGAGAGTGCAGGTATATGAAGGCCCAGTTACCCGAAGCCGAGGCCCTGTTCCTGATTGCGACTGGGTAATGAGAAAATAGGTAAGTGTTGTGTGAGGATTTGGCAAAGTAAGGGGGGAGGAATGTGGAGGATTAATTTTATTTTAATTTATTTTTTTTGTTTGCCAAATCAAGAGAGAGAGAGAGAGAGAGAGAGAGAGAGAGAGAGAGAGAGAGAGAGAGAGAGAGAGAGAGTGTGAGTGTGTTTAAGTTTTGTCAGAGAGAGAGAGAGAGAGAGAGAGAGAGAGAGAGAGAGAAATTGTTTACAGTATTGGCTTTAGTTTGTCACAGAGAGAGAGAGAGAGAGAGAGAGAGAGAGAGAGAGAGAGAGATTGTTTTAGTATTGTTAAATAGAGACATTTTATTTGCTTTAGCTTTGTCATTAGAGAGAGAGAGAGAGAGAGAGAGAGAGAGAGAGAGAGAGAGAGAGTGTGTGTGTGTGTGTGAGCGAGTGTTTATTTACTTAAGTTTGTCAAACCGCAAGAAAGAAAGAAAGAGTGTTTATTTGCTTTAGTTCGTCAGAGAGAGAGAGAGAGAATTTAATTTGCTTTAGTTTTATTAGATCGCGCGTGCGCGAGAGAGTATGTGTGTATGTGCGTTTGTGTGTGCGTGTTTTGTGTGTCCGCGGTGCGCGCTGAAGAAAAAGGGTAATTGGCGAATGATTGTTTGAAGTTGGAAAGATTGTTGGTATAATTGAGGTTGTTTGTTTACCTTTTTAGCTAGGATAGGGTGGTGATGAATGTCTTGGGCGAAAGCATTGGATATCAAACGATAGAAGGAGTCGGTTGTGTATTTTTTTTACTCTTCGAAAGCCGGCTGTGAAGCTTTTTTTTTATATTCTGAGTAAGTACTGTTTTTATTATTTTTGTTAGGTGCGTTCATGAGTGATAGAAAGTTTATTGTTTATCTTTGATTATGGTGCGATAGTTAAGTTAGTTAGGAGTGTTCATAAGTGTTTTTTTATTTTGGCAGGCCGCGATTCCTCCTTTGGAGAGACCGAATTTAGAAAGTGGATTTGTTATTGATGACCTGGCCTATATTAGATTGTTTTAAGACTGCTCTTGGATTACGCAACCGTTGATGACCTGGACTACGATTAGGATTACGATTTGATTGCACTGAACGATTTCCTTGATTTTGATGCCATAATGACCCAGCCCGTTTGAAGGATTTTCCGTTTGGATTACTGTTTATAAAGATTGTGTAAGATGACGATGATGATGATGATGATGATACTGACACCTGTGACTCAAGGAGTTGAGGCCGTTATGGCAAATTAAGAACTCTAAGGTTACCATAAACTGTAGTGGTAGTTTGCCGTGAAAGGACAGTTCGGCTTGTGTGTGGCGACAGTGTTGGTGTCGTAATATATATAAACACATATTTTGAGCTGGTGTGCGGTTTAGTATTAAGTTTGTTAGGGATTTTTTTATTTGAATGGTGATACGGTTTTTTTGGGTATATTTATGAATTTAATGATTTGTTTTACGTGTAATTATTTTGGTTGTTGGTGGTTTATATGTTAAGCTTATTTTGAATGCAGAATTTTTTTGCTTTTGGTTGCGGTGAATATAATTTTAAGGCTATGTTTTGTTTTCATTTTCCTTCTGTCCAAGAGTCTAGTTTAAAGTTAAAGTAAGGGGAAAGTTTGTGTTGTGGGATATTTTGGAAGTAAGAGTGATCAAGGGTGTGGGGGTTGTGTTTTGTATACATCCCGCCACAATAACATCTCCATATACCATTATCAATTATCATATTTTCCTTTTCTGCTGTATTCTTTAGCATTTTATTTGGATTTCAGATCGAAGTCACCCACTAAGACCACTTTTTTTTTTTTTTTTTTTTTTTTGGCTACTCGTACTTTTCTTTTATTTGCTTGTACATTTTTTTCAATTCATCTACTTTAGTTTTGTCTTCTTGTAGGGCATAATTACACCAATTCCAACTTTAGACTTTCTATTGTTAACTGTCATTCACTGAGACTCATGGACATAGTTTTTCACTTTCTATATCCACCGACACATTTTCTAATTCTTCCTTGACTTCTATCAGCACTCCTCTACCATTTACTTTTATGTTATCTTTGAACACCATAGAACCATCAATATCTATCTTTTCTTCGTCCTTCATGAAGGTTCCTGGTTCCTGGATATCAATTTCAAAATAAGTTTGCTGGCACTCTATATATTAATGGATAGGTGCAAAGCTTCTAAGCTTGTACCAGAGAACTTCAAATCAATCAACCAATCAATCTAAGCTTGTACACAATATTGCAATTCTGCCTTGAAATCACTTGGAATAATACAGTTTTGGGAACCTATTCTGGTATTTTTTTAAACTCTTCTTTCAGATTCAAGGCAAGGCTTTGTATACCACCAGCTCTCTCCTAATAGGTTTTGCAACATGTGTGCTCTTATATCTTGATCTCTTATCTTTCTTAATTTTGATCTTAAAATAGATTTTCTGTATTATCTTCCTTGCAAAGGTCGCAAACATCGTCTTTGTATTTTCCTCTGAAATTTGTGTTTAGTTTGAGCATGTTTTACCTTGCTTTCATTTTAAGTATTTTAATATTCACATTCCTGTTTCTATAATTTTCTTTTGAATCTATCATATCCAACTTTGTTTTAATTACTATTACGCTTCCTTAGTATAAAGTTCGCCTGTGTAATTTTTTCTACCATTACTATTTATAAACCTGAACTTTTTATTTATTTCTTGAGTTCTTTCTGTTTACACTTTCTTGATTCTTCCGTTTTGATATAATATATTTTACATATATATTTATGTATGACGTTTTTCCCCAGAATTCCCCATATGGTTCCCTTATTTTGTCTTCCACTTTCTCCTTACCTAATCGTATCAGTTGATGTTATGAAAAAGCATCACCTTTTTATACTCTATTCTATTTTCAATTGGCCCTATCCCTGTTTCTGCTATTAACCCCCAATAAGGTTTGTTTGCAACCTGTTAAAATATCCCTTTCATAATTGTGTACTGTATACCCTCTATTTCTTTCATTTCTTTTTCTTTTATTACACCCCATGACTTAATATTGGTAAACATTGCAAGTACTACTACTGTTTCATAGATCTTTAATCTCACTAGTAATGCCGAATCTCCTACTCTGTTACTGTCTCCATACTTCCTAAGTTCTTGTACCTTGTATTCTATTTCTGCTTCCTTTTACTTATACTGAGACTATGGTGTCCCTTTTCTGAGTACCATCCTCCTAACTATCTATATCCCTTAATTGTTTTTATTCTTTCATTTCTAACTACTCCATCATCTTTCCTAACTTCTTCTGTTTTGTGTCTTATTACTAACACCGCTGACTTCTGTGGATTGATGTTAAAAGCAAATGTCTTTAGTTCTTCTTAATTGCGGCAGTTTCTTATAGCTTTTTCTACTTTGTGCCTATTGTTGCTAGGGTACATTATATTATCTACATAAATCCTGGCTTTTCTTCTAATGTTTCTCATCCGAGTTAGTACCTTCTCATCTATAGAATCAACTTTGTCCGTGACAATTGAACATGATTTCGGTACGAAACTTGTTCCGTCTTACATTTTCCTTCTTCGTTAATTTTCATTTACTGCATATCCCACAGAACTTAATTATCGCTTCAGTTTTCTCATTTAATTTACATATCATCTAAACATAATTTTTCCCTATCATCTTACACAATTCTTATATACGGTCTTTCATGCCAAGTTTATCAAACACTTTACTGCCTCTGCGTTAGACTTTTCTTATGAAGATTGGATGCTGAGATTATTACAACCACGCGTAGGGAATACGAATATGTGCGTTGAGGAATTTCAAACTTTATGTATATTGAGATTACTAGATAACTATTATAATCTATAACAGGATTTGGTGTGAAAATGTGATCTACTGTTGATCTACCCTCATTCTTACCACACTGAAATTTGCTAATCTTGTCATTAATTTCATCCTTATTTTTCATTGACCTTAGTTTCCCAAACATCTTAGTGACCGTGTTTGTAATAAGTATTCCTCTTCTATTGTCTGTATCTAATCTTCTTTTAGACTTACACTTATAATATTTCTAGTTCATCCTGTTCATCTGGTATTTCTATTCATTCTTCAATCTCATTTATAAAATTCTATCATGCTATTCTTCATGTCTTGGCCTATGTTTGTCACCATTCTGGTGTTCATTTCTTGCCTATATCTTGTATTCTTATCTTTCATTGATAGCATAACAGCATCTACTTCTTGTTTAGTTGTTTTCATTACTGTGCCTAACCCTTTCCTAATTTACTTATTTCCCATTTCCCACTTGAAAGCTAATACATTAATTCTGTCAGCTTGTCTCTACACTTTAGCATTACTCTTTTCCAAATGAAATAGGTCTGTATAGTAAAGTTCAGATTTATCTTTAGTATCCTCAACATTTTCTATTGTTACTCCATCTTTATTTCTAAGGATATTTTCTCTTTTGAAATTCCAGAATGCTGCACCATTGAGACAACCTTTTTGAACTTCATCTGCTGTTTGCATTACCTTTTTGCGTTTCTCTGGCATTTTCTTTTATCTATCAGTTTTTCTTGAATATCATGGAGTCATATGTTTTTTAAATTCTTTTCCTTCAGTCTGGTCTTTTTTATTTTACTTTTCATCTTCACTAATGTTCTTATTCTTTTTGTTTTCTGTTGACTTTTCAGTGACTTTCCTGCTGCATTTCGTCTATATCATATTAAACTTTTCTTGCCATATTTGATACTTTTCTTTTATCGCCCCCTAACTGTTTGAAAATTTGTAATAGTCCTGCAGCTTCAGTCTCTTCTTTAAATTTTTCAAGTGCAAAATTCTTCTTTTATTACTATTCTGCTTGTTTTTCGTTCGCCAGTCCATTCCATTTATCATGGCATTGTGATCTTTGTATGAAATCCTAGCTGTTATTCTATACTCTTACTACTTTTTCTTCTTCTATGTGGATTGTTATAACTCCTTCCTCATACTCTTTTCTAATAATTGCATAGTCTATAATTGTACATTTTCCATTTTAACTTTTCGTCTATCTTCCTTCACATCTTTTCATGTGTAGGTTGCGAATATTTAAATTCTCATTTCCTACCAGCTACGCAAACATCCTCACACCTACTGAAATTTCAGACTTATTTCCCAATGTTTCCTCCCTTACCTTACAATTAAAATCTCCCACTATTAACCGTTTTTCTCCATTCTTATCTACTATCTTTTACCTCTTTTATTAGTTTATGCACTTTTTCCCATTTGCTTCTTGTTCCTCTTATCTTCTTCTGAAGCATACACTACTCCCAATCTAGTCTTGATGCGATCATGGGTCTTATTCTCTCTGTTAACTTCAACTGCTACATTTCCAAGTTCTTCTTTAGCTCTTATCAATACTTTCCCTCCTTCTGTGTTTCTGTTATTCTCGTAAATCTTATATCCTTTAAATTCTATTTTTTTCTTCTTTCCCCAAATGTGTTTCAGTCTTTAGACATATAATTGTAGGCTTAGTTGTGATCACTGTCTCTTCTATAAATTTTATCTTATATCTAATCCCCCCCTTTACATTTACATAATAAATTTTGCTCTCTTTATATATCTTCCAGCTATTATGCTAGGTCTTACCTTTCCTTTTTCCTTTTATCAAAATTCCCTTCTTGGCGTTGTTCCTGCAATATATGGCCCGGTGTTGACCTCTGCGCCATACTTATCTCTGGATTTACCATTCCTCCTATTTGGTATCGTTGGGCTCATATTGTTTCTTTTTTTTTTTTTACGTTTTTTAATTTGCTCAGCAACTCGTGCACTCTTTCTTTAAAAAACTCGACTCTTTTAGTGACCATTTCCTTATCTTTTGTGTTTTCGAACTCACTTTTTTAATCGAGAATGTGCTAGTGTTACTTGTTACTCTCACAGTATTTATTTCTGTCCCCATAACACGTAAATCTGCAGCCTCCTTTCTTATCTGGGCAATATCCTTTCTCGAAGTAGAATTTACAAATCGCTGTTTCTTTACTTCCTTGATAATATATCATTCGCCCTCTTCCTTCATGCTTTCCTTTGCACTGTTTGTGGCTTATGCCAAACTTTACCTGTTTCTCCCTATTGACATCTTCCTGTCTCATTCTGCCTGCATGTTATTCTTTCTCCATATCTGCAGGTACATTGCTTTCTATGCTAAAATGTGCACTCTGTGCTTTGGTATGATTTTCCTGCAATAAAGAATTTGCATTTTTTATTTATCTTATTTTGCTTAAATGTCCCATTCTCATAACTTCTATTTATTCCTCCTAATTCATTACCTACTAGGCTATCTGTTTATTTTCCCCTTTCTTCCTTCTATCTTGTTCTTCTCCCTCCTCATTCTGAGTATCGTTACTTTACAAATTTCTTTCGAGTTGTTCTTTTTTCCCCACCTGTTCCTGCTTATGCACCACATTTTAGACTCCTGAAGGTTCTCCTAGTTCCTAACTGCCCACTCTGAAAAATAAATTTGGGGGCACTCTATCACTTAATAGCTAATTGCAAAGTTTCTGAAGTTATTTCTTTAAATGAGCTTTTGTCCCATTCCACTTTGAAATCAGCTGGGATAATACCTTGTTATCAGTTTTGGCAACCTATTGCGGCAAGTTTGGTATTTTCAAATTCTTCTTTTAGAAGCATTACCCTGTTTATGCATACAACTAGCTCCCTACTAGGATTTTCCTTTATCTGTCCTAATTTTGGGCTTGAAAATATATGTTATGCATTATCTTCTTCTCCATTGCATATGCCGTACAAATCATCTGTATATTTTCCACTGAAATTTGCTATTAGTTTGATCATATTTAACCTTGTCTTCTTTATAGGGATTGTATGATATCTATGGGGAATTACCTTGTCCGTAGCTCAAGTCCATAGCTCAATGAGAGCTACTAAAATGTTTAACCTTGCGAACGGCACACCTAATATCATTTTCAACCATAACAAAATTTTCATGGATTTTCTAATTGCTGTTCTTTTAGTATTTTGAATTGCCTATCATTTTAATATATTTAAATGAACTTTTTACGTATGGGAATGATTTTTTTATTTTCGTTCGTTTTGATTTACAATGACTCTTTAGCTATGGTAAGCAGCTCTTCTAGGAGAAGGACACTCCAAAATCAAACCATTGTTCTCTGGTCTTGGATGGTAGCATAGCCTCTGTACCATGATCTTTCATTTTCCTGGGGTAGAGTTCTCTTGATTGAGGGTACACTCAGGCATACTGTTCTATCTTATTTCTCTACCTGTTTTCAAGTTTTCATAGTTTATAGATGAAAAATGTATTTAAATGTTGTTACTGTTCTTAAAATATTTCATCTTAATCGTTAATTACTTCTCTTGTAGTTTCCTTATTTGATTTCCTCACTGGGCTGTTTTCCCTGTTGGAGCCCTCGGGCTTATAGCATCCTGCTTTTCCAACTAGGGTTGTGGTTTAGCAAGTATTAATAATAACAATAATTTCCCTGGTTGAAACACAGAAGAAACTCTTGATAATGAATTTTGTTATAGTCGGTGTTTGGCCGACTCACAATTTGCAGTCAGTAAACGATGTTCTGGAAGCAAAAACAATTAAGAATGGTTTATTTGATATAATATGAATTTGGGCAATATATATCAGGGTACTGGGGCCAGTAAGATCATTCCCCACCAAAGTGTAACTTGTTGCATTATAAAGAAAAGTCATTTATAGTATCCCATTTCCATTTCCTGAAAAAGGCAGATGTTAGGAATAGGTTCAACCCGGAATCTTCAAAGGGGCTTTTGTTAACTAAAGGGAAAAGGAGGCGCTATATATTAAATCTTATGATTGGGGGAGCCTAATGATTTCATGATAGGCTTCGCTCTGCACAAACTTTATACAAAGAAAAGTAAGAAAGAGGAAGGATGATCAGATATATTTATTTTTCGTCTGCCTAATTATTATATTTTTGGTTTTTTAAGTTCATTCGTATTTCTATATTAGAAACCTCTATTTTATTTACCTAAACATAAATTTATTATTGATACGTTGTAATTACTATAATGATTAAAGATTTATAAAGAAAAGTGTGAGAATGATTAAGCATATTTTTTCTGTTGTCTAATTACTTTTTGGCATTACCAAGTTCATTCATCTTCACATACAAAAAGCATTTTTTATTCAAACAAATTGGTGTTATTGTATAATAACTAAAAGTATTAAAGACAGAGAAAAAGACGAGAAAGCATAATTTTCAAATGTCTATTTATTGTTTTTGGTATGGGTATGTGTATTCATTAGTTTATATTAGGAAATCATTACTTGCTATATCTAAACAGAAGTTTACCTTAAGTTGTGATAAGTAAAAGTATTGAAAATGTAAAGAAAACAAGAGAAAAAGGCTGATCATGTGTAGGCTACCCGTTTCTTCAGTCAAATTGGTATTATTTTAGTATTGCAGAGTTCAGTCATAATTGTATATTAAGAAAGCCAACATTTTTGCCACTGAAATATTAGAGTTCCATATATTTTGATTTTACATTTATTCTGTGGTAAAATGGGTAAACTCGTATCTACCTATAAAATTATTTCAATACAAATATTAGTTGTGTTCATTATGAAACATTTCATCGTCAGCCAGATATTATTAGTCCTAACCAGTAAAATAGAACTAAATAAATTTTGTGCCTTCGCGATCAACTAACATTAGCAATGTTCAAAACAACAAAAACCTAAAACTTTCAAATTCATACCATAATTCTTGAACGAATTATGGAGATGTATGTTGCCACTGCCTGACGAATGATGATATACTGATTATATGTAATTATACATAATTGCTTGAAATTTATTTTTCGTTTCTAAAGAGGATAGTGGATACCTTTTGGGGAAATTTCAGCTCTAATGTTTTTGAGAATCTTTTTAGATACGTTTTCATATTTTCCATTGGTAACACTGCACGGGCTTCTCCAGAGAGCCATGATACTGAGGCATACTGTATATAAAAAACGAAAATATACCTTGAAATTTCTTTTCGCTAATCTGTGAAGTGGGTCAAGTATAGTTACTGCCTTTAGTTTTACCAGAAATGTGTATTATTCTATTATCTATTATATTTCACTGATACATGTTATAAGAATGTTTTTATGACGGATATATATACGTGTGTGTGTGTGTTTGTGTGTAGCTCCTTTATGTTATATTCTGTATTGTGTCATAAACAAACAAACACGCACACCCACATATATCTATCTATCATTGTAATTGAATGTAGCAATCGATTTGCAGTCTTTAAAACTTTAAGAGACGAAGAACAGACACTTAATGAAGAATGGTGTGATATTCAAGAACATAAATCAGTCAGTTAGTAGTGAAGTCTTGGGACACGCAGTTATAAGGAGAAAGCCATGGATATCAAATGATATTTGTGATACTATAAAAATGAGACAAAAACATAAAGTGATTGTTGAAAGTTTTCGAGGAAGTAATGAAAATTACAAGGAAGAGCATGCTAAGTATTCCAGACTTGATAGTGAAGTCAAAATAAAAGCCAGGAATGACTAGAGAGAATATTTAGACAGTAAAACAGATGGGGCTGACAAAGTTATGAATTCAGGAAGTGGCTATGGTGTGAGAATTGCTCATAGAATTGTTAATGAAATCTTTCCTGGGCCAAAGAACAAGAAGCATATACCCATAAAAAAGAGAAAGGGTTCTCTTATAGCAACAGAGTATGAAGAAAGACAACGTTGGATGGAATACTTTAGTGAAGTTTTTAATAGGAGATATGAAGGGAATAATTTTATTGATATACCTGAAGCTGATGAAGACCTTGATGTGCCCATGAATGAATTAATTGTGTTTGAAGTCGAAGCTATCCTAAAAAACTAAAGAGATGGAAAGCCCTGGGATACGATGGGATAACTGCCGAGATGATACTGGCCGTAAATGAAGTGACTCCCAGACTACTTACAAGATTATTTTGTAAAATGTGGCATGAAGAGGCAAAACCTGATGAATGGGAGTTAGGAGTGTTGGTGAAAAGAGCAAAATAAGGAGACCTGATTGATTGCAATAATTACAAAGGCACAACACTTACGTTAGTTATGAAAATGTATAGTATGCTTATTCTAAAGAGACTGGAGAGAAAGAT
>NC_090735.1:105131721-105139221 GCF_036898095.1 Palaemon carinicauda
TGTATATATATTTACATATATTCTTATGAAACTGGTCTAGTGTAGAGTAAATATTTTATTCACATATTTTATTTATGTATTTCATTTGTTTATTTAAGATGTGAAATGCAAGCCTGTATGGTGAGCTCCTCTCATATAGATATAAGATTTTCTATGTAAATGACATAACACTTTCGTCATTAATTTCATTGTATTCTTCATTCAAGTCAGTATATGTAAATTTAAGTTATTTTTAAGAATTAACTTTATTTCACGTATTTCATTACGAATTCTTATTTAAACTGTTTAAGAGTGTTATATGACCCCACGAGGTATGAACGATGGTTTATGTAAATCTTTTTATATTTCTATAAGATATTGCATCATGTTTGGAGAAAATACGCAATTCTTATATTGCCACAATTTTTAGAAGGTTCTCGCAAACTCCAGTGTTAGATTTTATATTTCATTTTTTATTTCCGAGAACGGTAGGTGGGCGGAGCTAGCTGAGAGAGAGTTGCTATGCAGCGAGGTTGATTCTCCTGTTCGATACGTGAAAGTTGATAACTTTGGCGTCCCTAGGTGCCGGCCCCCAAGCCACGAGAATAATCTATTAGAATAATCTAGAAGTTACTGAGTTCATATATATGCATCCCAAGGGATGCATAGCAGCAGAAGAGAAAAAGCCTGTCCTATGAACGATCCAAAGTTCATCGCTCTCTCTCTCAAAGTGCCTATAGTGTGTCCTCTCCAAAGTGATTTTATGCCCCATCGTATATCGTGTGCAGTCGGTTAAAACATTGCTGCAAATTTGCCCGAGATTTTAAATTTACTGTGTTGTGGTGAGTGCTGATATTGTGTAAAATTTAATTTCACGTGAAACAAGTGATTGTATAATTTTCATAAGTATTTATTTCTTTTGTCTCAATCTAACGCTGTGATTATATAATTCTCAGAGTGTAACATTTCTTTTGTCTTAATCTAAGTTTTGTTCAGATTTTTCGAGTGATTTATTTTTTATATAAATTCTTCCAGTGTTGTGATTTTTATTTGATTCATATTTATTTATGTAAAAAGTGTATCATAGCAATCACCAGCGTTTATTTCAGTACTCACTCGTATCCCTGTCAAAAAATCGAAGTGAGAGGTTGTTTGAATACAGTAATTCTTGATAATAATTACCCAGTTTTGTTTTGGGTGTACTTAAGAAACCTTTGGATATTCAGTGTTTTCATATATTGCTGTCTGGGAGTTATATAAATGTCTCAGAGCTCAGGTATTAATATTTTCAAGTGTAACAGATTTAATGTAAAAACAGCAGGAGAGTTTGGAACTCGAAAGGTTGTGTAGCTTACTAGCCTTAATATGTATATTATATTTTGGTGCCCAGATCCTTGGGATTGAGTGAGTCTGACTTAAATATTGGTGATAACATGGCCGTGTTTTGATTAAAGATTTGAAGAGTACAGTGTTGATACGGCTTTGCGTATTGTTAGGATATATTTTTTGGAGAGGTAATTTTTTTTTTTTTTTTTTTTTTTTGTAAAATTATAAGATGGCACAGTTTAATATCGAAGAGTTTTTGAAAAACCCAAAGGTTCAGGAATTGCCAGAAGCTAATGTAACTAATGCTCAGTGGCTCTCTATTTTAATGGCATGTGACGGCCACGCAATGAGTGGTCATTGGATAAAGTCCTGCACTTTGCCTCTTCGATAGATAATGCCTCTGCTTCTCTGAGGGATCTTACTCTAAAGTCTATCTTTTTGCTTGCTATGGCTTCTGGTGCTAGAGTCAGTGAGATTGTGGCTCTTTCAAGGGACAATGGCTGCACTGAATTCTCATATTCGGGGAAGATAAACCTTTATCCAGATCCTGCATTCTTGGCAAAAAACGAACTTCCCACAAAACGCTGGGGGGCCTGGAAGATTGTTCCACTACAGGAGGACCCTTCTCTGTGCCCCGTGGAGTACCTTAAAGCTTACCTATCCAAGAGCTGGGCCTTTAAAGGCGGTCAACTTTTTAAAGGGTAGTCGACAGGATCTAATCTTTCTCTGAAACATCTAAGGTCCAAACTCACCTACTTCATCAGAATGGCTGACCTCGAAAGTATTCCAGCGGGTTATGACCCTAGAAAATTTGCCTCTTCCTTAGATTTTTTCCAATATATGTCCTTTGTAGGCTTACAGGCTTACACAGGATGAAAATCTTCAAGACTGTACTTCAAATATTACCTACGTTAGTCGGAAGAGATTAAACACTTCGTAGTGGTCGCTGGTAGTGTGATTAAACCAGCTTGTTAAGTGTTGTGCATGGATTCTTTGGACTGTATAATTGGGACTTCTCAGTCTACATTGTGCAAAGGAACTATGATCTTTTGTTCCATATGTCTTTTTAATATTATGACGAGTCACAGGTGATTTTTTTCTTTTATGTCATGAGTATTATTGTTTACTTCTCTGTTACTTAATTTGGGGTCTGAAAACTGCTGTTTTCTGTATATGTATATAGTGTATATCTTGATGTATTATTATTACTACATGTATGTACTTTCGAAAACATTAAAAGACTACTATTCCTTTTTACGTTTCCTTTCTTTGGACCTGCTATCTATATAGAATAAAAGTTGAGTATCAAAGTTTTTTAACACTTCTTTTATAGACTTCGATCTTTTCATCTACTGGAGACAAAGTTCTTCTTCACAGTGATTGGGATTTACTTTATTCCTACTTTTGTACAAACTTCACGCTTACTCTTATCGTTCGTTACCATGGTTACTAATGCTGTAGGAAGGTTGTTTATATCTATGGAGTTACAAAGTTAATGCTCTTCTGGCCATAACTTAGAATGATAATTCTCTGGTACACTTTCATGGCTCGAGCAAAAAAAACCGATTTTAACAGAGGAAAAATCTATTTTTGGGTGAGATAGCCATGTCCTCCTAATCCTAATGGCCCGCCCATTATTTTCCCATCCTCTTCCATTTCTCAGTGTGGGACCTTGCGTCATGCGATGGCTGCTCCTGGAAAGGTTCGACAGGAAAAGTGTTAGTTGTAGCACATTAAGATCGGGAGTTGTAACGGCTCTCCAGCCCACATACCTTACCCTACTCTATTTGGGGAAGGATATTGGCTTGTTATTTACACATCCCTGATTTATACACGATATTTCTCGTAATATTCGCTCCAGATGTTGGAACTCCGTTAATACCTCTAAGGTAAATTTCTCTGGTATATCACTCGCAGAAATATCCTAAGTAGAAGCTGCCAATGGCTATCTCACCCAAAAATAGATTCTATCTATGTCAAAATCCATTATATATACAGGATATATATATATATATATATATATATATATATATATATATATATATATATATATATATATCCTGTATATATGTACTGTATATATATATATATATATATATATATATATATATATATATATATATATATATATATATATATATTTGTATATATAAATATTTATATATACAAATATATATATAAATGTATATATATATATATATATATATATATATATATATATATATATATATTTGTATATATAAATATGCATATATACAAATATATATATATACAAATATATATATATATATATATATATATGTGTGTGTGTGTGTGTGTGTGTGTATGTGTGTGCTTGTGTGTACAGCCAAATATATAGGTTGGCCAGGGCACCAGTCACCCGTGGAGATACTACCGCTAAAGGGTTATTGGATCCTTTGACTGGCCAGACAGTAATACATTGGATCCCTCTCTCTGGTTATGGCTCATTTTATAATTGCTTATACATACACTGAATAGTCTGGCCTTTTCTTTACACATTCTCGTCTTTCCTCATACACCTTACAACACTGAACTTACCAAACACTTCTTTGATCAAGGGGCTAATTACTGTACTGTAATTGTTCAGTGGCTACTTCCCTCTTGGTAAGGGTAGAGACTCTTTAGCAGCTCTTCAAGGAGAAGGATACTAAAATAAAACCATTGTTCTCTAGTCTTGGGTACTGCGATAGCCTCTGTACCCTAGTCTTTCACTGTCTTGGGTTAGAGTTCTCTTACTTGAGGGTATACTCGGATATACTATTCTATCTTATTTTTTTTTCCTCTTGCTTTTTTGAAAATAATGGTGTGTTGGGCAGGCTTAATAGAAAGGTCGTGGATGCCTGGTGGTTTATCAAGAGGTTGTCCTTTCCTTATCTGATTCTTTTACTTTTCAAAACCATCTTTACTCTCCTCCCTTTAGCTGAAGTGGCTATCTTGGAGGGTATTTAGCTTTGCATGGTGTATCGGTTCCTCCATGTTGACCAGTTTTTCCAACTTTTTTCTATAGTCTATGAGTTTGATCAATCACTTTATTTATATTTCTGTACATATTGTTTTTGTTAACAGTGTTGTTATTTTGATTTTTAAGTATGATGTATCTTTTTTATTACCATTAATTCTTTTGATCTCTAGAGACATTGAGCAAAATCCAGGACCAGTACATCCTAAATTTCGTCAATGTCATCTGCTGTCTTGCAATATTCGTGGTCTTCAGGCAAATATTCAAGACCTTACAGTTGTGTCCAGACACTATGATATTCTTTTGTGCTCAGAAATTTTGGTTTCTAATATGAGGCACTCATCTGAACTTCTTATAACTGGTTTTAAGAAACCAATAATGTTGAAACGCGATGCCATCCCTAGGGCCAGGGGAATGGCGGTGTATATTAACAACTATTTATGTTCAATCTACTGGAATCCAGACATGGATAACTCTATCTTCCATTGTCTTCTTACCATTATAACTAAGATACAAAAAGATGATAGAAAGGCCTCTTTTGTCTTTGTTGGTGATTTCAATGCTCACCATAGGGATTGGTTAAATTCTGTTTTTCCTACCGATCACCATGGCTTAAGAGCTTTAGACTTTGCCTCTGAATCAGACTATGAGCAAATCATAAGTGAAGCTACTCATAGGTCTGGTAATGCTTGGACCTCGTATACACCGACTCCTCTGGTGTTATAACAAGTAAGGTTGGTTCTCAAGTTGGAACTTCTGCTCATGCCCTTGATTTCATTAGTATTGAGCAGCCTGTCCCTGATGTATCTTACTCATGTAAGATTTATATGAAATCTCGAGCAGACTGGAATGGGATTTTGCATAATCTTTTAGGCTTGAATTGGTCAAAATTGAATAGTAGCATTGATCCTGTAGTCCCTTTGAATGAGAATCTAGTCAACATAATTGATGGGTGTATCCCTTCCCGTGTAATGAGGTACCGGGTGAAGGACAAACCATGGTTCAATGATGATTGTAGACGTGCTTATTTGAAGAAACAGGAGGCCTACCATCTTTGGAAGGGTAACAGATCCGATTTTACCTGGAATAACTATGCTCAACTTAGAGCTTTTGCTCACAGATTTTATGCTTCAACTGAAAAAGAATACAGTTTAACCAGAAAAGAAACCCTTTCTGGCGGACTAACTTTAAATCTACACTGTTTGGTGTATATGCAACAGTTCCTCCTTTAATTATACCAGATGGCTATGTCACTCACTGTCCAAAAGTAAAGACAACCCTTTTGGCAGATGTGATTGACAGCAAGCAGAGTAATGGGAAACTCGAACTTTCTCATTCCTGTTTTCCTGAGGCTAAACTAACTAGTTTAGCTTCTCGATCTCGTGAAATTAAAGCTCTCTTGATGGACCTAGATGCTTATGGAGGTGTAGACTCAAATGGTGTTTTTCCTTTGTTTTTTATAGAGACTGCAGATTTCTTAGCTCCAAAGTTATCTGTTATTTTGCGCAAGTTAGCAAGAAGAGGAGCTTTCAGCACCACTTGGAGAATTGGTAATGTTACTTCTCAATGTAAATGTCTTAGTGGTAGCTCAAGTCCAACTGATTACCGCCCAATTTCCATAACTCCCATATCATCTGAAGTTTTTGAACGTCTTTTGGCAAAGCATCTTACTAGGTTTGCTGAAGGTAATCATCTGTTCCCTAGTTTGCAATTTGGTTTTCGTAAAGGCCTCGGAGCATGTGATGCCCATCTTACAATCTCCAATGCTATACAGAAATCCCTTGATTGTGGTCAGGAAGTTCGTATGATTGGCCTTGATTTTAGTGCTGCCTTTGACTGTGTTAATCACGATGCCCTTGTTTTCAAACTCAAACAGTTGGGAGTGAGCGAGTCGTTTCTTAGCATCATCACTGAATTTTTAAGTAATAGATCACAAAGAGTTGTTGTTGATGGGCACCATAGTGATTATAGGAATGTGATATCTGGTGCTCCTCAGAGTAGTTTTCTTGGCCCATTACTTTTCATACTATAGACACATGACATGTTTGGTCTAGAAAACAAGCTTGTTGCATATGCAGATGATGCTACATTCTTTGCAGCAATTCAATATTCTGAATGTAGATCTGGGGTTGCTGAATCCCTTGATAAAGATCTAGCTAAAATTAGTGTGTGCAAATTATGGGGTATGATGTTGAATCCTAAAAAAACTCAAAGTATGATTGTAAGTAGGTCAAGGCTCCTCAACATCCAGATCCCAGCATTGATAATGTTTCTTTTACTTTTCATGACTCTTTTAAAATTTTAGGTGTGATTCACGTCAGTAGATTTACTTTTGAGAAACACATTATGTCTGTATCTTCTTCAATTGCACAAAAAAATTGGCTTATTGAGGAGGTCTTTCAAGATTTTTGGTGATCAATTTATTCCAAGGAAGTGTTTTAATTCTTTCATTTTACCTTGTTTCGAGTATTGTTCTCCTGTCTGGTCTTTAGCTGCTGACTATCATCTTAATTTATTGGACAGGAACTTACAGTCTATTAAAATTTCTTATTCTTGATCTAGATATTCGTCGTTCAATTAGTTCATTATGCATGTTGCATAAGATTTTTTATAACTGACCATCCTTCACATTCAGGTTTTCCCGGACAGTTCCATCCGGTTCGTAATACTAGGTACGCAGTTAATTCTAATAGTAAGGCCTTCTTCATCATGAGGCTCAATACTACACAGTATTCTAGAAGTTTTATTCCAGCTGTGACCAAGTCGTGGAATGATCTTCCTAATCGAGTAGTTGAATCAGTAGAACTTCAAATGTTCAAACTTGCTGCAAATTTTTTTATGATGAACAGGCTTACGTAAGTCCTTTTATAGTTTATATATCAAATATCTGTTTCAATGTTGTTATGTTTTGAAGATATCTTATTTTAATTTTCATTACTTCTCATATCATTTATTTATTTCCTTATTTCCTTTCATCACTGGGCTATTTTTCCCTGTTGGAGCCCTTGCGCTTATAGCATCTTGCTTTTCCAACCAGGGTTGTAGCTTAGCTTGTAATAATAATAATAATAATAATAATAATAATAATAATAATAATGGATACACTTGCTTTGGACAGACAGTAAGTGTTTCCCTGGGACATGAGATCGAAATTAAAAGGAGGATAAGCATGAGTTGAGAGAGCTTTTGGTAAACAAATTGATATCATGGAAAGT
>NC_090735.1:105146721-105211721 GCF_036898095.1 Palaemon carinicauda
TGTAAGTCCTCTCAAACGTGAATTAGTTTTTTACCCAACATATATCGCGTATAGTGTTGTTCAAACGTTAGTGAAATTTTTTTGATGATTAAATCCAGTGTAGTGTGTTAATGTAAGTACTTTTTTAACGTACATTTTTGTAACTGGCCCTGTGATATTTAGGTTGAACAGTGAAGTGTATTTATTTTGCTTAACTGTTCGGTAACCTCGTGTGAACCAAAAGAAGTAAGTGAAACAGTTACGTATATGTAAATTTCATCATTGTATGTTCATTAGTGTTGAAGTGTTGACTCTTTTCATTAATTATCAAAATTAATTATTTTCATAAATTAATTTCCTGTGAAACAAGTGATTATATAATATTCATAGAGTAACATTTTCTTGTCTTAGTCTAAGGTTTTGTTCAGATTTAATATTTTGAGTGATTTGATTTTTGTGTTAATTCTTCTGTATTATTGCTAATTATTTATAGAATATATTCATTTTTGTAAAGTGTGTATTATTTCAGTTACCAATATTTTCTATCAGTGCTTTTCTCGTAATCCCTGACTAAGAACCAAAATAAGAGGTTTTTTTGAAAAGTTCATATTAAGTAATTACCCAGTTTTGTTTTGAGCGTTACTTAAGAGACCTTTGGATATTCAGTGTTTATATACATTGCCATCTGGGAGTTGCGTATCATTCTAAGAGCTCGGGTATTATTTTTGAAGCGTAACAGATTTATGTAATATAATCAAGTGAATTTTGGAGCTCGGGAATTTATGTAATTCTCCAGCCATAATATATATATATATATATATATATATATATATATATATATATATATATATACTGTATATATATATATATATATATATATATATATATATACATATATATATATATATATATATATATATATATATATAAAACAGAATATAAGAATATTAGAATAACAGAGAGGGCCCTTATAGATTATAAAAGAAGCAGGGGAAGGAAGAGAGGACGATGTATTGATGAACTAAGAGAGTTTGTGGGTGTAAACTAGCAAAGAAAAACCATAAACAGAGGCGAGTGGAAGGACATATCTGAGGCCTTTGTCCAGCAGTGGACAATTTACTACTGATGAGGACGATACTGATGATGATATATAAACACATGCATATGTATATATAAAAAAAGGACATGAAGCTTATTTTATAGGTGTGTGAAATTCCTTATGTTTTCTTTACTTAATTATCTGTACATTGAGGTTCATGCGCTATTTAACAGTTAACAGATGACCGTGAAAGTGACCATGATATTAATTTTCTTTCATGCGTCACCCTTAATACAGTATTTACGGGAACGTTGAATATAAATATATACAAGTGTATATATATGTATATATATATATATATATATATATATATATATATATATATAATTATATATATACATATATATATATATATATATATATATATATATATATATATATATATATATATATATATATATATATACATATATATATATATATATATATATATATATATATATATATATATAACCAGATTTAAGATAACTGTAATGTCTCGGAGTAGGGACGAATCAGAAGACTCGAAAGAAGTAATCCCTTTCTTGCTGCTCTGTAATTTTCTTTGTCTCAAGGGATTAAAAGGATTAGTGGTGATTTATTTACAATGACTTTTTTCGATATTGTTTTGCTTTACTCTGCAATGTAATGAAGTTATACTTTTTTAGTTTCAAGAGAAATGGTAAGACTATTATTGCAATGTATGTAATAATAACGATGATGATAAGGTTGAATAGTAAGGAAAATAATACATATCAATTTAACAATTAACATAATTATTTTCATCACTAATATTATCGTTCTTCTTCTTCTTCTTCTTTGTCTGCATCTTTTCCCACTTCTATGTGGTGTAGATGTTTCTGGTCAGCTTATATTATCGTTATTATTACTATTATCGCTATGGTCACATTAGAAATTATCGTTGTTTTTTTGTTACTATTTCCCCCAAAAAAATTGACTTATAGGAATATATTTTTATTAATTAATTTGTAAGCCTAGATTAAATAGGCATATTCATATTCAAGTAGGTTTAATTTCATCATAATTTACGCCAATCGTTTGGAAAATTTAATTGATATGATGCACAAGTCTCAACTCCCCTAGAAATGAGAATTTAAAGAAAAAGAATCAACTTACGATTTAAGCATGAAATATCAGCTTAGACTAGAATCTAGTCCACTTAATTTCAGCTACAGAATCTTGTCTTGATTCCAATTCAGGTACAATATTGTTATCTTTCACTGAACGGGTCATCTAAGTAGATAAGCAGTACTGCCAGTTCTAAAATGGAATGATCTTCTTTTCATTCTCTTTATTGCAAGCATGGCCGTCACTGAGTCAAAAAGTTGGGGAGACAATGGCGTGGGTGGCGAGTATTAATGCTCCTAGGTGGCGAGCGAAGCGAGCCTGTTCATCTATGGGGTGAAATTTGGGCTCATTTTAGGATACACTGTCAGGCTATTTGAGGTGGCAAACTATATGATATGGGTGTTTTAACATAAAGCATCTGAGAGGAATTTTATGTCATATGTATGGATGCCTTGAAATATTTGGTTAAATGCTTTCCCTAGGACATATAGAATTTGTCAATAGCGGTACATTATTGATTTTCATCATATATGTATATATATATATATATATATATATATATATATATATGTATATATATATATATATATATATATATATATACATACATACATATATATATATATATATATATATATATATATATATATATATATATATATATATATACATACAGTATATATACATATATATATATATATATATATATATATATATATATATATACATACATACATATATATATATATATATATATATATATATATATATATATACATACAGTATATATACATATATATATATATATATATATATATATATATATATATGTATGTATATATGTATATATATATATATATATATATATATATATATATATATTATTACGACTAGCAAATTACGTAAACTCCCAAGCTCCTAAACTCACCTGCTTTATATTACATAATCTGATACACAAGAGAATACCTCCAACTTCTGAGAATGGTAGGCAGCTCCCAGACGTTAATATATAAGAATACTGAACATCAAAAGGTCTCTTCACTTTATACTCAAAATAAAAACTGGGCGATTAATTTACTTTTAACAGGAACTATTCGAAAATCAACCTCTTACTTCGGTTCTTAGTTAGGGATACGACCAAGGCCCTGATCAAAATAATTCACACTTTACAAAAATATATATATTCTATAGAAATAGCAATTCAACAGTAATACCAAAAATAGATCACTCAAAATTTAAATCTGAACTAGACCTTAGACTTAAGACAAAATGACACTTCAAGAATAATACAATCACTTGTTTCACTAGAAATTAATTTATGAAGATATGTAATTTTGACAATTAATGAAAAAAGTTGACACTTTAACACTATAGTAAATAAACAATAATTATACTTACATATACGTAACAGTTACTCTTATGTCCTTTGAGCTCACACAAGGTTACAGAACGTTTAAGAAAAAATAAATGCTCTTCACTTTTTAACCAAATCACACAGGGCCAGTCACAAAAAAATTTAACTTTACAATATAAACTGTACTTACAAATACACTTCACTTCTTTCAAATTAAACACAATAATATCACCACTGTTTTATCAGGCACTGTACAGGTTATACGATGGAGAGAAAACACTTTGGCTGAAGAGGTGCGCCTCTCGTGACGTCAGGTTGGCAACCTGGCAGTTTCAAGTAGGATTCTATTCGTCGTCTGACGATGACAACACACTCAGCTAACTCCGCCCACCTCCTCTCTTAACATTAAAAAAAAAGTAAATTTAGTCTAGACCCTTCATGCAACTTCCAACCACGTGGAAACATGATGCAATCCCTAGCGTTTTATACCTCATGTTTGTCATATATACCTTTTAAGAAGATCACATAAGACTTCGTAACCAAACTAATTGAAATAAAAATGTAATTCTCTAAAATAGCGTAAATTTATATATACAGAACTGAAAGAAAATATAACTAAATGAATGACGATAGTCTCATGTAATTTATATACATTTACTTAATCCTGCATAAATGGGACCCACCTTATGAGCTGGCTATACATCTCTTAAATACAGAAATGAAATATGCGAATAAAATAATATACTTACGTTAGACCGGCTTCGTAAGAATATATATTACCATGCTTGGCAGTATATCTTAGCAATCCATGATTGCCAAGGGTCATATAAGCGGATGAGCAACCTGGTGGGATAACATGAACTTTGGACATGGAAGAAATGCCTCCCTAAATCTCAATGAAGTCACTAGCAGCAGGGTGATGGATTTGGTTTAAGGTGATAGACAAGCTGTCTCTTTGGTTACACTCCTGGTGCCTGGCGGATGATCTTACTGGAATTGCTATGAACTGGTAGGGGTCACTTGCCTTGCATCACAAGGAACTGGCTGTCCTTTGATGAATATAGCCAATGAACAATCTATAGATTTAGTTAGTCAATGCAAAGAGAAGAGGACAGGATAGCCCCTAGTTCCGAGCGTATCGGGGTGATAAGAATCTCCTGGTTTATAGTTACTAAAGAGAAATTGAAAATTAGTAATAGGAATGTTAGAACCATGAATCAGATTGGGAAGCTACATCAAGTGGAGAAGGAATTTATGAAATATATTTTGGATATCTTGGCCTTAAGTGAAACACCTTGTAAGACCGGGATCACATAGGAAGTGACACGACACATGTGACCCGCGAGGTGTCATGCACGAAAAGCAAAGTAGTAACAAAGATCTTTACCGGCTGCGTCACATAGGATGTAACGACACGCCTGGAACGGAAAATGTGTGTGGTCATGTGTCTACCAAAAGTGAAGCCGCATTTACTTAAATAGTAAGATTTCATTATGATTTAAATAAAGATACATTTTGATTAACCTGTTGTTCTTTTTCATTAATTTCTTTAAATAAGAATAAAATTTCCATAGGCCTATACTTTAAAAATATACACTGTGTTCAACCTGCTGCAGTATGGAATCTAAATTTGATTTGAAAAGATATTAAATACATTGTTTTCAACCTCCTGTTATCAATTTTGCATTTTCAAATAGAATTTTATCATGATTTAAAAGAATAAACTTTGTTCAACTTGCTGCTGTAAGTGTTAATTTGGTGATGTTTTGTTTGCGTGTGTGTGCCTTGTTGTTGTGTTCTTTGTTACTGTTTCTGTTGTTGTCAATAATCGTTAAAACTAATTTCAAAGTCAAATGAGGATCAACATTAATCTTTTTTCTAATGATATTGGTTTCTGCCAATTACAACCCCCATATGGCAGATATGGAAGTACTATTCACTTCAGTTCCACATAAGTCTTGTATGACATTTTTGAGTGATCAGATTTTCTTTAATCTTTGTATTTCATCAGTCAGCAGATTTTTTTTTTAACTAAATTTTCATTTAGTTTAATAGAAAATGCTAATGGCAGCAACAATTTCATTTTCTTTGCTTATCCAATAAAAATAATGCAACATCAGCTAAGAAATTCATTGTGTCAATTGACAAACGTGAGTACGTGCCTACGCCTATGTGACAGGGTAACATGTTGGTGTGAGATGTCTCTCATTTCGGTGTTTTCGTGCCCCGTATTACGTCATTTCCAATGTGATTCCGGCCTTAGGGGATTGGTAAGGAAATCTTAGACAAAGGCAATATAAAGTATATATCTATTCAGGAAGAACAGATGGAGTTGGAAAACAAGGGGTAGGAATGATGATAACACCAAGAGCAAAAACGCCTTTAACTGCCCAGTGAGCTGTAAATAGTAAACTGTTACTCGCAAAGTTTAAATCAAGCCAGTGCAACATGAGTATTGTAGGTTGCTATGCACCAACAAATTATTCCAATGAAGAAAGGAAAAATGAATACTATGAAGAGTTGCAGAGTGTAATAGATGAGATCCCAGTGAGAGATATGAAAATTGTGATTGGTGACTTCAGTGCTAAAGTTAGAAGGAATAAGGTATAAAGAATGTGATGGGTGTTGAGGATCTTAGCGAGGTTGCAAATAAAAATGGAGTATATTTATAAGTCTCTGTTCAACTAACAATCTTGTCATTAGAGGTACTCTTTTCCAACAAAAAGACATCCACAAATATACATGGACTTCACCATGTGAAAATTACAAAAATCAAATAGATCACATAGCCAATGATAATGACAGAAGGAGGACTCTGAGAAATGTAAGAAGCTATAGAGGTGCAGATATTGGTAGTGATCACCACATTCTCCCTGCCACACATAATTTAAAACTGAAAGCCCCCAACAGACATGTAGATAGAATACCTAGATTTGATGCAATTAAGCTTCTAGAAGATGAGCACAGAAAAACATTTGTAATTGAATGTAGTAATCGGTTTGCAGTCTCAGAAACTTTAAGAGATGAAGAGTAGACAAATAATGGAGAATTGTGTGATATTAAGAACATATAACAGTCGGTTGTTAGCATAGTTTGGGAATTGCAGTTACAAGGTGAAAGCCATGGACATCCAGTTGGAAGACGCAGGCCGACATAGCTGAGGACTATGAAGCGTGAAGTAGATGATGATGAATAGAGAAGTTTGAGTTAAAAGTTCAATATAGTGACGACTAGCAAAATCTATCCCATGTCGACGGATAATGAGACTTCTGTACGTGGGTTTTTTCACTTTATCATGAAATGTTCATTAATACACTATGCACAGCGATATATCTGTCAGAAGAGTACCATATTGTTTTTGTGAGCACTCGAGTGGCACCGCTACTCCTAAGCAAGTCATTACTATGTTGTTCTGTTAATATTGCTGAAACAACCAGATTTGTAGAAATCTCCACTGTGATGGCAATATATTCTTACCATTTGGCTTAAGACACGTCACCTATCAGAGCTAAGACACGTCACCTATAACAGAGTTCAGTGTTTGCACACAACAATTTACGACAGTCATGATACTCTTAAGAAGGTCAGTAATCTCATTGCATAAAACACATAAACATCAACATATTTTTCATACAAGGCTTGGGACATTACTTCTCCCCATGCTCCTTATTCTAGGAGGATGTGCGCACTCACCCTCTCTAGTCTATGATGTAGGGAAGACACTCCGATCCGGGAAAGAGCATAGTATGTGATCGACAGAAATGCATCTTAAAATATATACATGGAAATCACCTAAACAAAATAGCCATCTTCCACAAAAAAAAAAAAAAAAAAAGTAATATTACATGTAAAAATGTACACAATATCTATAAAACAATTCCACTCATTTCTTCATATGACATTTGCCATTATAATACAGAATACCCAAAGTGAAGATAAAAAAAATAACATCAATATCGGTATTACGCAACTTTATTAATAACCTCCCTCTGGTTGCGGGCAATACAGGCATTTCAGGCAGGATACATGTAGGAATAAGACATTCCTTCATCCCTCGACATTACTTGTCCGGGTCTAGAGCACAATTTCGCAACACAAACCACCACCAACGTTTTGCCATTTTTAAAATCACTACTACACTGCATTTGTAACTATTAATCAGTGGTCACTGCTTCCAGCCCTTCTCTTATAACTCTAACTAAGTATAAGGTATTCACATCCACACACTCTCTAACACCACCTCACCTCGAGGTTAAACTTTTATCCCGTAGCCACTTGCCCTTCGGAAACCGCCTCGGTCCCAACAACCAGGAATCATATAAATACATCAATAATACAGCATCCTCCTGACGGATCAAACCTGATCTGTTTAACTTATCACAACACTGTACTTCACTACATTCAGCACCTACATAAGAACACATTGTTATCATCAAATTTATTTAAAACACGTCAAAAGAAGAAATGAGGTCTGTTCAAACAACAACAACAAAAATCCCTACTCATCAACTATCGGAATGTCACATATGCATGGGTAAGGGGGTACACTCTGATTGACACCTTTGACCTTTGAAAACTACCTCATCTGGAACCACATACTGTATATGTGTGCCTGATGATGTTCAGGTACTGTTACATTAATAATTTTTTGTATCACTACTGTATTGGACTTAACCATCTTTACTCAGTACAGACCTAAATACGCTGGCTCTAGTTTGTGTTTCCTAGGTCGTAATCATTTCAAATACATACAATCGCCAACAGATACCTTTACCGGTGCGGTTTTGAACCGTCCATCATACTTTGAGCTGTGTTTTTCATTAGCTCTTTTCAAATACTTTTCAGTAGTATCCATTAGTCTCCTTGAGCGATTTAGTAAATAGACACGGTATTGGTCAGTTGAATAATTTGGCAACTGTTGCGAATCGATTAGGACCATATATGGTAACACAGGATCTTTTCCATACACTAAAAGGAAATGTGCGTCCCTGAGCAAGGCATTATATGCAACGTTCAAAGCTAGCTCAGCTGTAGGAAGCATAGCATGCCAATGAAGGGCGTCATCAGCCACTAAGTAACGTAAAATTGGCACCAATTCCCTATTATGCGATTCCACTAAGCCATTGACAGAAAGCCTATATGCAGTCACTGAAAAGTGTTAAATTTTTATCAAATCCGTAACCGATTTCACCACCTTTCCTATAAACTCATGACCATTATCACTTATCAAAATTTCCGGGCAACCATTCCTAATAATGAAAGAGCACTGCGCCGGGGCTAATGAATCTGCTGATTTATCCAACATTGCGTAAGTAAAAGTGTAACAAGTAAATGCATCCACAAACACACATATATACTTATATTGTGTTATACCAGTAGTAAATGGTCCTACCACATCCATATGCACCCTATAAAATTTAATAGGAATCACAGGCCACTTTCTGGCTTCCATCACAGTGTTTTTATGTTTTTTGAAACAGTTACAAGCATGACAACATTTTATATAATTTTCTATAGATTTTTGTCATTCCGAACCAAAAGTAGGATTCACGTGCTCTCCTTAATGTCCTATCATTCCCCAAATGCCCTGCATACTGAATTGCATGTATAATGTGGATGGGTTGATTAATTAAAGAGGGAGGAAGAACTACCTGTGCACAAAATTCCCCTCTTCTCTTCTCGTAAGCACAATATAAGATATTCTCTATAAAATAATTCTGACGAAGTACATTCAGAAATGATAGGTAACTATCTGACTCCACTTTAATCACTGCCCGCACTCTTTCTATCCATTCCTCTTTTTTCTGTTGCTCTCGCACTTTTTTTATGCCCCAACCTTGTAGGTCACTCACACCTGCATCATCATGGCACTTATTCCGGACACCCTTGGTCATGTCCTCTGCCACCCGCACACATTCACATTCACTATTTCCCCCCTCCTCTCTCTCTCTCTCTCTCTCTGTAACCAATATATCCATAACCCTCTCTCTTTCCCGCGCTCACTCCTGGATTTCATTTCCTGATTGCCCCTCGCGGGAATTCACATCCCGTTTTCTATATTGATGGGGTCCCTCATTAATTTGGGTTCGTTCTTCATTCCTCTTTTGTACCCTAGTTGATACTCAAATTACTTTACTTCTAGAGAGGGCATCCACAACCTTGTTAGCTTTACCTTCTATGTGGTCAAACTCCTTTATATCAAACACTAGCAATCTTTCAATGCATCTCGCTTGTCTAGATGTCAAGTCTCCCTTGTAAAACAAATCACGTAAGGGCCGATGATCACTTTCCAACTCAATCGGCTGACCTAATAAAAAGAATCAATACCTCTCTAGAACCCAAAGAATAGTTAATACTTCTTGATCGAATGTATTATAATCCTTTCCTGCCCCTTTTAATGCCCTGGAAGCAAAACAAATGGGTCGCTCTCTACCCATATCATCTCGTTGAGAAATTACGCCACCAATAGCTACGCTACTTGCATCTATTATCAGTAAAACAGACGATTAAATCTAGGATGCGCAAGTAACTCATTGTTAGTTAAGGCAGCTTTCAAATGGTTAAGGCCCTTTCTTCTTCCACTCCCCAATTTATTACCTTTTGTTTCTTTAAAGCATCTAAGGGTCTCGCTATCTCCAAAACCTCCTATGAATTTCCAGTAATACCCAGTGGGGCCAAGGAACCCAGCTACTTCCTTAGGGGTACGTGCCCTTGGTAAATCTCTAATAGCTTCTATTTTACTGGGGTAGGGTTGGATACCTTCTGGGGTTATTACATGACCTAAAATTTTGACCTGCTTACTGAAGAATTTGTCCTTTGATAAATTTATTTTCATACCATGACGGCGCAATGCTTCTAAAACTTTACGAATATTGTTATTATGTTCTTCTGCCGTTTTCCCTGTAATTATGATATTGTCTAAATGAAAACAAGAACATTATGGCCAATTAAGGGAGACAACACTGCCATCATTAATCTAGACAAATGACTGGGAGCCTTTTTAACCCCGAAAGGAAAAAAATTAAACTGAAATAGTTGACTGTCAGCTTGAAATGCAGTTTTGCATTTACTGTCTTCCAGAATGGATATTTGATAGTATCCAGATTTTAAATTGATAGTTGTAAAATATTTACATTCCCGTACCTTTATGAGTAATTCTTCGATCGAGGGCAATGGAAAAGCAATGTCCTTAGTGATTGCATTCAACTTCCTATAATCAATACACAATATTACTGAGCCATCCTTTATCCTAACAACTACAATTAGAGAGGCCCAGGGGTATTCACTCTTCTCGATAATCCCTTGTTCCTTAATTTAATCATTTCATTTTCTATCTCTCCTTAGAAAAGAATGGGTACCTTATAAGGCCTTGACCTGATTGGCTCCGCCTGTCCCATTTCAATGCTAAATGGAAAACGATCAATCCTTCTGTGTGGCTCGTCTACGCTATAACTACATTCTACACGGACAACTTTAGAACCATATAAAAATCCTAGAATTCTCGGGAAGTTTGATCTTCATAAAGTTTCAGTTAGTATTAATCAGTAATTGTTCTAATTTCATTTTCCATAAAATTACCGACTCTTGAAGGAGATTTGGCATTCACTAAGTCAGAGCAAACAATGCATACTTTTAGAAGATGGTCCCTTCTCTGAAATAAAAGCAAGGAAGAGAATCAGAAAAGACAAAATTTCTTATTCTTTTAGAGAGCTTGGAGGATTTTATAAACAATATTTGAGGATTATCGTTGACTTCGTACACTCTCCTAATTAAAAACGTTTTCTAAAGAAGCAAAAATCTTTCGTAATTAAATGTGGGTAAATATTATTCCATTACATATCTTGAATTGGTAATTATTTTTGGCATTACCTAGTCGTTTAGGAATGTGTTATATTTTATATAATAATTCTGTGTCCAAATTCATCAAATAGCATAATTACGTCATGAAAAAAATCTGCTGCTGGTTGATTAAATCTGTCTTTAGGTTACCTTTGGACCGAAAAACAGAAATTTGTTTCCCTTTTAATCTTAAGGGCACTATTCTTATTGAATTTCGGACCCTGTGTTCTAGCGTGACTCGGCCCATCTCACTTTCTCCTTAATCCAATTCTGAAATGTGGGTCCTTGTTAAGTTTGCTCGATAAGAACTAAGGTCTAGTTACTTTTTAATCAAATGTATATTTTACCTTTCTTCGTAGGAATGGGGAATGAGTTTGCTGCTGCTTAATACTGTTTGATGTTTTTATGAAGAAATTTCTGGTTTTTGCTCATCTAGTTACCCCAGTAGTTGTCATTATCTCACCCTTTTTGTGGTGTTTTTATTTTTACAGTTCAATCTGAATATTTACAAAACTTGAAGGTCATTTATAAACTGGTGTTTCGTATTTGTTTATAAGACTCAAGGTACTGTATTTTTACAGAATAAAATACAAACAAATAAATATTACGTCCACAAGCTTTTTTTTCTTACCAGATAATGTATGATAAAAAAATTTGTAGAATCGATGTATATAAGCGGATTTCATCTTGACTCCATATATAGCCATTCCAGGAAATGATGCAGATTATTTCAGAAAAAAATATTAAAGGATCAATGAGATTTTCTTTACAGTATGGCAAAGATGAGGAGTAAATTGATGATATCAAAACTTGCTACTCTTCATCCTGAGGAAATAACAACAAATCTTGCCTTCATGTCATGAGCGCTCCGAATTCTGTCAAAGCCATCAAGCCATATTGAAATTGGTAGTTTCAAGGACCCTTTATAGTTATCACCTTTTTCGATTATTTAGAAATTTATTGCATTTTAGTGTATAGGAGCTGGCACTTTATGTAAATGCAAAAATACTCAGAACATTCTGCTCTTTATTGACATATTCCCGATAGAAACATATTTTAGACCTTACTTTACTGAGAGTATGAAACTACAAAAAAAGGAAAAAAAATGACGATTACAGAAAAAAAGAAAAACACTCATTGTGATGAATATTAGCAACTTGTGTTATTTAGGAAAGAATAATGTCTTCCACTTTCATTAGCCATGGGGGGATTGACGTTCCTAATCCACCCAACCGCCCAAAACTTTGAGATTTTAATACTTAACGCGCCAGACAATCACTTAGACTCTTTTTCTAGCTAGTTGGAGAGTTGCGCGTGCTGTACTAATTTGTGGAGGAGATAGAACGGTTATGTAAATGACGCCATAATGAAGAGTAAAATTTCTTGTCGAGAATTTAATCATGCATTTAGTTAAACCTAGAGAGAGAGAGAGAGAGAGAGAGAGAGAGAGAGAGAGAGAGAGAGAGAGAGAGAGATAGGAAAAACCACATATCTTTGTATCAATTCAACAACAGTAATCGGTTCACGAAAGACAGATTTCCGATTCATCCAATCGGTTCAAAAAAAGAAAAAATCTGATCATGTTTACTTTCTCCTCCGTTAACTTCTCCAAGTAAGAAAATTTACTTTTGTTCGGGAAGCGATACGTTTCAACTTTTGGTCCCTGATCACCTGGTGTCGCAGTCTGAGATTACATTGGGTATATTTTTCCTGCTTTTTATGGGAACCTGTCTCTTGGCAGGGTGTAAATTTCGTCTGTGAACGACCAAGATGGAAAAGATTAAGGCCTGCTAAAAGGCACGATGGACACCTAATGTGGTCTGCCGATTCTGGAATAATGGGAATGCTTTTTAAGAGAGAGAGAGAGAGAGATAGAGAGAGAGAGAGAGAGAGAGAGAGAGAGAGAGAGAGAGAGAGAGAGAGAGAGAGAGAGAGAGAGAGAGAGAGAGAGAGAGAGAGAGGAATGCTTAGTCGGGAGGTACAGACTGTGGATATATCAAACGATTGAAGTCTTTAGGATAAAACAAGATGTAAAAGAAACTCATTGGTTGATCTTGTATTGTGATTATCATTATTCTTATTGGGTAATTATTGAGAGAAATTGGGAGGGGGTGGGAAGATTGGAAGGTAAAGGAAAGACGTTGTATTATATGATGGAAGAATGTTTTAGGCAGACGGCCAGAACGACAGAGATGGATTCTTGACAACATCAGTGAAAAGGTTGAATATTGATATTGGAATCTTTTCGACAGAATAATTATACACAAAGATAACTCGCCGACTATGATTTATGATCGTAATACCTTTTGATATATGATCTCCTTAAAAGAGAAAGACAGACGGGGATAAAAATTTTTTATACTCTTCTGGAAAGGTTGAACAACCCATAGAATTTGAATGAAAGAAAATCATAGGTCAATGACATCCTGTGTTTGTGATATTTTTGGATTGAAGGGTTATCTACAGACACACAAACAGCGAAGATTTCAGAGAGAGAGAGAGAGAGAGAGAGAGAGAGAGAGAGAGAGAGAGAGAGAGAGAGAGAGAGAGAGAGAGAGAGAGATTTCAAAAGCAAATTTATGGCAATTTTGTATGCCTCCTTCCTTTATGATAAAAGATCAACGATATTATATAGATTACAATATTCTAACAACTTGCAAAACCTCTGAAAAATAGTAAATGAAACAAATTACAGATTATGGCGACCGCAATTGCTTATGCCATACCGAAATGAAAGCGTGGATGACTTTAATTGCATTCCTCTAATTAATGGGGAGAGAGAGAGAGAGAGAGAGAGAGAGAGAGAGAGAGAGAGAGAGAGAGAGAGAGAGAGAGAGAGAGACCAGCATAAAATGAAACGAGGACATTATAAGATTAGTGACCGTAAACAAATTACGGCAGACATGGACTGACGAGACAATAATTGCAATGCAATTCTTATCTCCGGCGTTATACTCCCACAGCTTAGTTGTATCTCTCATGCTTATCATTTTTATCTTTTATTTCACTTATCTTTCATATCTGCTATTTTTAATGCATAGCAACATTGTAATAATGACATACTATAACCATCACATCTTTAACCCTGTGGATTAACCTCATTCTTTTTCATCTTTTTCATCGTTTCTTATTTGCCATTAATCGTTCTTTTTCTAATTTCATAATGATATGGAACCTGTTTAAAGATAAGAGGATTAAATGGAGTCACTTGTGAATACAGAACATAATATATTTTCTTTGTCTTTTGTTGTTCTTATGTAGTTACTTAAAATATGTTTATCTATTCCCAAATATAGATTTTGTTTTATTTCATTGTATGATATTCAAGATCAATGTGTGAGATTCATAATATAAATTCCATTGAAATCCATCTGAATGATGTTGACAGTTTTTGATAACTTTTTTCATTTCTTTCGATCTCTGATGCATTCTTCGTGCTTTGGTTCAGAATGTTAGCAAGACGCGTGTTTTCAATATTTCCTGGATATATCAATATATTTAGAAAAAGATATTTCAGTGCCCTTTCGGTAGTGGGGCAAGCGTTAGGCTACTCTTTTATTATAATTTTTTCAAATCTTTTTCTCATGATATTTATATTTTCCTGATCAATGGTTGGACAGAGACGCTGGCTGTTACTAACTAGTTGATTTATTCGAGTTTTTTTTTTTTTCCTTAATTGCTTTGTCCTTCCGCCAGACATGGTCTCTTGCAATGGTAACTTACTCTAAGACTGGTTCACTCTATGTAACCTAAAACAGTTTAAAAGTAAGTTAATATTGCAAGAGCCCGTGTCTGGCCGGAAGGACCAGGCAATACTGAACCCCGTACCTTGCTTGCTTGTAGATTGCATGGCCTTACGGAAGCTTGGGCTCTTGCAATACTGAAGCCCGTATTAAGAAATCTGACATAACGCCACTCCGTGCGAGTGGAAGGGTAGCAGGAAATATTTACACTTAGAGAGATACACGACCACTATCCAGTTGAGTTTCTGCCCACCTGATAAAGACTTGAAATACATTTTATTTACAGAAATAGACCCATCTGAATCATCAATCATCTTCTGAATGGAAAGCTTACAACATTCTTTATTAAATATTAGTTTATGTTTTAAAGATAAAGTGCCTTCGTCCCTGGAATAAACAAAAATATTTTTGACGACGTCTTTTGTTGGTTGTAACTTGTTAGTTCTCTGAATCATGTTGATGCTGTCCACAGAGGTAGTGTTTTGGTGACCAAAATATCGCTGTGAGACGTTGCTGGGAAACGGTTCTCATTAAAACACCCACCCCGTTCACAAAAGAAAAGACTAAGGTGACTTAAGTATCCCCTAGGATGCATTCTGGGTTAACCCTGTTTACCGATACACAGACACGTTTGTCTCCCATTAACTGTAAAATGCAATGATGAGCCGAGTATACGGGTAACAAGGAGGGTCGATGTGATTTTACATCAGGGTGGTCTAACTTCATTTGATATGCATGGCCTACACACAAGATAATAATAATAATACATTTATAAATATAAATAGGTATATCAGTAACTGATATGAACGAATAAAAAAGTGGTTGTAGTGAGCCTGCTAATGAGAAGTCTGGTGATACTGCTTTTCTTATACAAAGGCCCCCATATCAACACTAACGTTTGTAGTGACAAGCATAAGACATCCAGTTTTCCATTTACCAATAGTTTTCTGGTTTTAGAATGTACTGGCTTCATAGTTGAAAATTTGCCTCCACGTACTACCAAATAAGGAGTGCAGCTTAAAGGCAAAGTCTCTCAGCTCGGAGAATTTGTCCTTGCAAACCCACTTCCAGAAATTCTCCTGTTTTATTTGTTTCTTTACAAGCAACGTTGAGTCAGACTGTATTTCACACAACTCAAGCTTAAGTTCTGGTAACTATGCCTCCACATAAACTTCCATTGGGCTATTAAATAACAGACGACTAAGCCCCAGCTTCTCGAAGTTTCTAAATCTGTTTTCAAATTCAAGAGAGAAGCTTTCAGTTCTTTTGGACAAAACACGAAATCTAACTATACATCATCTGTCATAAGCTCACGGTATGAAGAAAAGTGTGCAAGATCCCTCTTTCTCAAGCAAGCACTGAATAGTAACAGCTTCTTGCGGGAAGCTTTAATGTACGCAGCCCATTGAGAACACTTTTGCTGGTTGCCTTGTAAGCTCAGATTAAATACATTCAAGGGGGTGGTTATGTCTGTAAGAAATGCTAGAGCGCAAATAAAGAGTATCTTATAGCTTAGTTTTGTACAATACTGTATTGCTAGGCTGTTCCTTTTTGAAGAAAGGAAAGAATATCTTTCTGAAGACCAAAAACCTGCTGGAGCATTTTCCAGCACCAAGCCACCTATTACTTGAGTGCAATGGTATATTACTAAATTGTACAATTACTTCTTCAAGGAATGATATGAATTTCCTGTGTCGCTGTGACTTATCACCACCTCTGATTAAATTCAATATCCTGACCACGATTGCAAGACATCACTCATCTATAACACCTTGCCATATAATGCATCTTGATGGGTAATGAAGTTCATTGTGATACAATCTACTCTATTTTCCTTCAGTATATCAACCAGTCCCTCATTACTGCCAATCAAAGCTTTTGCACCATATCGTAAAATGCAAGAGCATTTCTAAAACCTTCAATATTCGTTGACAACTGACTCTGCTGTGTTTGTATCTGTACCTCTTGCACCACCGCTCAAAGATTTCTACATCTTAACCATCTCTTCATGTGCCACAAAATCCTCGTCTAAAGTACGGATAAATACGAGTAACTGGCTAGTGTCACTTATATCTGTACTCTCATCTAAAGCCAATGAAAAGTACAAAGTTTCCTGGTTTATTTTAGATGGTAATGTTAATCTAAACTGCTGAATAGCGATAATTTGATAAACAACTTTAATACAAGTACCATTAGTGTCATATCTCAACAACAATAGACGAGAGAGAGAGAGAGAGAGAGAGAGAGAGAGAGAGAGAGAGATTAAAAAAGCTATAACTAAACCATGAATTTTACAATTTCTTATACAGACAGAGAAACTAAGTGTCTGTCCTAAGTATGCATAGTCATTAACAATCTCCAGAGGTTCGTCTATAGCCCTTATTTGCTGTCTTTCTGTATTTTCATTGAAAATTATCTTAGTTTTACTCATATTCATTTTCAGTCCTATATTTCTGCTATTTCTATCTAAAGCTTCTATCAACTGCAATTCTTCACATGATTCACTAAACAGAAGTATAAAATCTGCAAATCTTAAATTGTTAAGGTATTCTCCATTAACGTAAATTCCTACATTTTCCCAGTCTAAATTCTTAAATCTTTTTCTAGGCATACTGTAAATGATTTAGGAGATATGGGTTTTCAATGTTTAACAACTTTCTCAATTGTAACTTCCTCACTGAATTTATGTAGTTTTAGGATTGCTGTACTTCCTTTATAAATATCTTCAAGCATTTTAACATATGATTCATACATTCCTTATCTTTGAAGGGCTTTCATTACTGTTGAACTTTTGACAGAATCAAAAGCTTTTTCATAGTCTATAAATGCCATACAAAGTGGTTTGTTATACTCTTGACTTTTCCATTAGTTGGTTAATTACATGGATATGGTCAGTTGTTGAATAACCACTTCTAAAGCCTGCCTGCTCCCTTGGTTGATTAAAGCCTAGTTGTCTTTCTATTCGACCTATTATGATCTTTGTAAACATTTTCTATATAACTGACATTAAAATTACCGGGTGGTGATTCTTAGTCTTTTGTGTCTCCATTTTTTTTTTTTTTTTTTTTTTTTTTTTTTTGTATTAGTATAATGACAAAGTTTGTCCAAGCTGTAGGTATAGAGCATTCATGGAGACATTTTGTGTAAAGTTCAGCCAGTGTTACTACTTTGAAATTTCCATCTGTTATCAAATTAATTGTTAGGCCATCCTCTCCTGCTGCTTTGCCTCTTTTCATGCCTTTAATGCTTTCTTTACTTCTCCTACTGTTACTTTTGGTACTGATTCAGGTATTTCATTATTGCTATTGGTAAAGTTATTTCTTATATCACTATTGTATAACATTGTATAGAAATCCACTGCAATTTTTGTCGCTCAATCTCTTTTTATTAATATATCCATTTTCATCTTTTAAAGCATACATCTGTTAGCGGCCCGTTCTAGGTCTTCTTTTCATCAACTCGATGCGTCTTCCTCTCTTTAATATTTCCTCAATTTTTGTATGATTAGTTTTTACAAATGTGTTATGATATTAGTTTGTTTATTGTTTTAGATACTTCTGCTAGTTCTTTATCATCTCTTTTAGATTTCACCCTCATTTCTAATTTTTTCTAAATTAGGTTTTGGTCTTTTCTGATAGTTTTCTGTGATCGTGTATAGGTACTTTTTCACCCCTTTCTTGTGTTGATTCAAATAAAAATCTGTTAAGTTAGTGTTCATTTTGTCTTTACCAGCATCCAATTAATCATGTAGGTGGGAGTAACTATTTTGTATTGCTAAATTAAACTCATCAGTTTTTCTCATACTACAAGAGTATTTATTTTCTTATTATTTGCTTCCTAACATTCTATGGTCGCTTGCCTTTAGCTTGTTTAATACTGTAACATTTCTAATTAGATTAACTTTTTCACCGAAAATAAAATCTATTCCGTTTTTCGTTCCTCCATTTGGGCTTCTCCTTGTCCACTTTCTATGTTCCTTTTTATGAAAAGAAAGGTGTCCGCGATTTTAAGATTGCTTCTTTCATCAAGTTCTACGAGCATATCTCCTCAGTCATTCCTTGTGCCTACTCCAAATTTACCCACTGCTGATTCTCCTCTCTTCTTTTAACCTGCTTTAGTATTGAAATCACCCAAAACAAATGTAAATTGAGTCTTATGCTTTTTCATTAACATCACCAGATCTTCATAAAATGTTTCTAATTCTTCCTCTGAAAGGAATGTTGTTGGTACATAGGTTTGAATTATATTCAGTTTATACTTCTTATTTAGTTTGATAATTAATCCTGCAATTCTATCACAACTACTATGAAATTCTTCCCTGTTATCGACAAGATTTTTAGTAATAAGAAAATCCACTCCATTTTTTTTCCTTTCATGTCCTTTGAGGGAATATATATACTGTATATATATATATATATATATATATATATATATATATATATATATATATATATATATATATATATATATATATAAAACCTTTCTTGTCCTTTGAGGCAATATAAATATACTGTATATATATATATATATATATATATATATATATATATATATATATATATATATATATATGTATATATATATATATAGATATATATATATATATATACATATATATATATATATATATATATATATATCCCTCTTTTAACTACATATGATTCCCCAGTTCCCCTAATTTCACTAAGTCTTTTATATCTGAATTTAGTTATTTCAGCCCTTCTGCTCCTCTAGTAACATAACAAGGTCTTCTTCCATAGAATGGGACCTGACGTTGTATGTTGCAAGGTCCAGTTTCCAAAGGTGGCCTGTTCTAGTTCTGAGATTTTTAGCACCCTTGGTCCTGACTATCACAGCTTTGCTCTTCATGACGATATGCAAACCATTTCACCTAGTTAAGTTTTCCCCACTTGGAAAAGGATATATATATATATATATATATATATATATATATATATATATATATATACATATATATATATATATATATATATATGTATATATATACATATATATGTATATATATATATATATATATATATATATATATATAGATCTATATATATATATATATATATATATATATATGTATATTTATATATATATATATGCATATATATATGTGTGTATATATATACCTATATATATATGTATATATATATATATATATATATATGTATATATATATATATATATATATATATATATCGTATATGTGTATATTAAATCATGAGGTGTCTGTACATCTCATTTCATTGTCATCATCTTTTTATTTTTCTCCTCTTTCTTCATAAATATTTGCATTATAATTCCTCAAATACAAAAACCAACTACGATTCTTCTCAAATCGTTGGTGATCCTAATACCACCTGTGTCAGTGTGTGGATGTTTGTTTGTTTGCCTCTTTAGTCCTTACTTTGCTACCGAATAATGTTGTTGCTTCCTTAAGTTGTTGTTTTTATATCTCGTGTGCTCTTGAGAAATTAAAATGCTATTGCACCCTTAAAAGAAAAATATATTTGCTATTAGCAAGCGTCTCTGATTGTATACTAATTTTGCAAAAGTGAAAATATATTCAAATTCGACATAATTGTGTACGTAAGAGCACCAATAATTAATTGACTCTAGTTCGAGTCCTGGGATGGTAAGAAATTTTCTTTATTCATTTCCCATATCCTAAGTAAAAAAAGAATTATTTTGGAATTGAAGGGCTAAGAGTTAAGTAAATTTCAAGCTGCCTTCGCATTTACATAGATTTGATGATTGTAGATTCAATATTGTAGTTTTAGATGATTGGATAATAGTGTTATTTTTAATTTCCGAGAAAGTGTCTTGTGAATATCTGGATCTTTTTCTGTAAAGGCCAAACTGATGAAGTTTCTATTTTGATATTTTACACGAAAAGTGTCAGCACACAAAAAGACACTAACATAAAAAACCCATCCGTAAATGTTTTTTTTTTACCTCAGCTCTTACTTGTTTGACCGTTTGTTTAAAGTTTTCTTGTTATATTCTTATTTCATATAAATATTTAAACTTGTTGGTTCTTAGAGGGCCTGAAGACTTTTCTCCCATAGCGATTTAACTTAGCACAGCCTACTTTCGGTTGTTCTTTTAAACTTTCAAAAAATATCATTCCGGTACAGCAGGTTTTCTAAGATAACTTGTGATAAATGGACGATAATTTCTTTTTAATTTTCTTTCTCCTCTCCAGTTTTGAAATGGCAAAAGTTATAATTAATATCATACCCGAAAAAAAAATCTATTATAAACTACTCTAATCCTCCGGCATTAATGATTTAGGTTCATTAATTCCACGAGTCTCTCTAGTAGTGTTCAAAACTTCTGTCTTGAAGACAAAAGGAAAACATTATATATATATATATATATATATATATATATATATATATATATATATATATATATATATATATATATATATAGGTGTGTGTGTGTGTGTGTGTGTGTGTGTGTGTGTATCTTTGATATTTTTTACCATAATTCAATTTGAGAGCAAAGGTACAAGAACTTTCGAAACTGCGTGCAAAGGTGCATTTTTTTTTCTTTCTTTTTTATCACAGGCATCATTGGTCTTTTCATGACAAAAACATGATAACTTAAAGTTATCTTTCTATTCCACGCTGATTCAATTTTCAGGACTTTAAATCACAATTAACGATTGTCAGAGCCTTTGGAAAGACAAGGAAACCTTTCAAACAATCTTAATAAATGTAAATAGTACAATTCTTCATCTTGAAAATAGCACAGAGACCAATAGAATAGATCTTCTGGAGTACTTGAGTAATATCTATGACGATCACCTTGAATTTCGAAGAGTCCTAAAGGCAAACACTTTAGCCATTTACTGTCGCATCTTTACAATCTTGGATGTTCGGTAATAAAAGATAATTTCTCACGAACACAATCATATATGATTTCAGGTTATCCTACAAAATTGTCCTTTTTCTTGCAACATTTGGCAGAAGGATGATACAAGAAGGCAGAAAGGTAGATACATCTTTTATGTCTTTCACATGAAACATTTGCGCGAGGTTAAACGAGGGTGGGAGACGTCTGGACTAAATGAAGTCATAAATTATTTACCTGTAAAACCCCAGAAACCAAAACATTAAACTCCAAGGAGAGGAAAATTATATATATTTTTTTCCATTCCGACTCTCTAAAGTGTGATTTACTTAAAAAACATAGACGGTTGGGACGAAAAAGCCGATGACCCAAGTCTCTTGAGAGAGGAGGGAAGTGTCAGATGGCATAACTTGCGCGCGCACTATAAACTATTCTGTCATTAATCAGTTTCACTAGCGGATCCAGGGAGAGGGTCGCGGGGGGTTGTCCCGGCCCCACTTAACCAACCCCCTTATTTAAGAAAAAAATGACTGTTAAACTTAGGGCTTTCTAGAAAAAAAAAAAAAAAAGTTGGACTGTTAAACTTGGGGTTTTCGAGAAAAAAAAAGTTTGACTGTTAAACTTGGGGTTTTCGAGAAAAAAAAAGTTTGACTGCTAAACTCGACATATGGGTGGAAAATATATATTTTGTCAGTTATCTTTATTTTAAGGTTCCATACTTCATTTAGTTATTTTGCATTTTACAAGTTTCCCTACGATGGTCCTCATGTTCAAAAATTAAAAACTTTTTGATTCAACATTTGAAGGTAAATAAATCTAGGACAGTTACATTCATTAATGTCAAAACCATTTTAATTACAAATATGTAGAGTAAGGTCAATATGATGTCTTATACCCTTCAATGGACAAGTGGTTTAAGTTTATTTTCTTATTATATTGACTCTTGTCCATGACCGTTCTCAAAAAAGAATTTTCCCTTTATGTCTTTATTCTAGAGTTACAGTCAATTTGAAATCATGAACTATTTGTGGCAGAATTCATGAAAATCACGTGTTAGTGATATTATAAATAGCCATTTGTTAAAATAAATTCTTCATCGTTTAGCATGCGCAATAGATAAGGGTAAGTGCAACAGCGTGGGAATCAGCTCAATTAGTTCTCTTGATAATTTATTCGTTAGGCAGAGTGGATTCATATATATATATATATATATATATATATATATATATATAGAGAGAGAGAGAGAGAGAGAGAGAGAGAGAGAGAGAGAGAGAGAGAGAGTGTGTGTGTGTTATGGTCAGTGATGAACTGAAGTATAACTTCATTTATCTCTTACATATTTCCTTCAGCTCTACAGTTGTTACTTGGAAATACTGTAGATTAAGGTTATATTTCATGGAAAGGGCAGAACTTCTTAGGAGCATTTCACTCGTATTCTCTGATTCTCTGATTTGAATAGATCTTCTCTAGATAACTGCTAAAGGGAGATCCACTAACCAAACAAAAACAGATTCCAGTCGTAAACATTCTACATTACCATCATCATAATAATCACAACATAATTAATAATCATTCTATATCAATATCAAGAAGAATTACATATTAATTACCAATATTTATTATTTTAAAGGGAAAGTAATGGGGAAGTCCGTAGAATATCTTTTTCTAGATATAGACTATACAGTAGAAAAGACCTAACACATGTCCATTGCATTAGTTTTCTATGAAGAAATGTCAATTATTTTATGAAACAGTTACACTTGAATTTAGTTGTAGTGAATGTCAGTGCAGTCTATATAAGTTTTAACTGAAAAAGCAATCAATCTAGAGAGAGAGAGAGAGAGAGAGAGAGAGAGAGAGAGAGAGAGAGAGAGAGAGAGAGAGAGAGAGAGAGAGAGAGCTTTCTAGAACAGTGGCAACCCATCAATAATCCAAAAAGGGATTTGCACTATAACTTCATATTATGTATTAATACCATGGAGCTAAAATATTGCTTTGAATTAGGAGGTTTATTTTCTACTCGTTTTCAATATATATATATATATATATATATATATATATATGTGTGTGTGTGTGTGTGTGTATACACACACACACACACACACACACACATATATATATATATATATATATATATATATATATATATATATATATATATGTCATCAGCCGTTGCTAGTCCAATGTAGGACAAAGGCCTCAAACATGTCCTTCCACTCTCGTCTGTTTATGGTCTTTCTAAGCCAGTCTATAACAGCAAATGTTCTTCGTTCGTCATTCCATCGTCTTCTCTTCCTTCCCCTGCTTCTTTTGCAATCTCTAAGTACCCATTATGCTATTCTTAGTGTCCATATAGTATCTGTCATTCTCATTATATGTCCTGCCCATGTCCATTTCTTTTCTTACATTTTTTTTTTTTTTTTTTTTAGAATATCCTCTACTTTAGTTTGTCTTTTTCTGTCTTTCAGTGTTATTCCCATTATTATTCTTTCCATAGCTCATTGAGTTATAGCTAACTTACGTTGTAGGTCTTGTGTGAGGCTCCAAGTCTCTGAGGCATAAGTTATTACAGGTATGAACATCTAATTAAATACTTTTTTTTTTTTTACAGAATGTGGCCTTCTACTTTCATAACCTTAACAAAAGCTCTCCATCTCATGTTTATATTTTGATCTTGGTTTCATATCCTTGGGAAACATAGGTCCGTATATTCAGTAACTACCTCTAGAGGATCTTGCATACCCTTATTTTGCTGTCTCTCTTCATTTTCATTGAATATTATCTCAGATTTACTTATATCAATTTTCAGTACTACATTTCTGCTCCTCTATTTGAATCTTATATCATATTTTGTAATTTCTTCCATGATTCACTAAGGAGATCTGTCATCTGCAAATCTTAAGTTGTTAAGATATTCTCCATTAATATTAGCCTACTTTCTACTTTTTCCCAATCTAAATCATTAAAAACTTTTTCTAGGCACGCTGTGAAAAATTTAGGAGAGATATGATCTCACTGTCTAACTCATTTCTCAATTGAAATTTCCTCACTATTTTTATGTAGTTTTAGGGTTGCTGTACTTCCGGTATAGATATCTTTAAGTGTTCTATTATGAGATTCATCTATTCCTTGTCTTTGAAGGGCTTCCATGATTTCTGAATTTTGACAGAATCAAAAGATTTTCCATAGTCTATAAATGCCACATATAGAGGTTTGTCATGCTCTGTTGAATTTTCCCTTAATTGTTAATTACATAGATATGGCAGTTGCTGAATACCCGCTTCTAAAGCTTGCCTGCTCTCTTGGCGGATTAAAGTCTAGCTGTCGTTCTGTTCGGCCTAATATGATCTTTGTAAATATGTTATATATTAATAGGAGCAAACTTATTGGGTTGTAATTTTTTATGTCTTATGTGTCTTCCTTTTTGTAAATTAGTATAATGATAAAGTTTTTCCAAGCTGTAGGTATTGAGCATTTTGCAGACATTTTTTGTAAAGTTCATCGAATTTTACTGCTATGAAATCGCCTCCATCTCTCATATATATATACATATATATATATATATATATATATATATATATATATATATATATATATATATATATATATATATATATATATATATATACAGGACGACATGGCTTGAGCCCAAAAATGGATATTAATATGTCAAAATTATTTATAATTCAATGGAATGCGAGGGGTGTGTGTAACAATCTGTCGGGGTTAAAACTGATGCTGTAGAGCGTCAAACCACATGCTTGTTGTGTACGTGAAACGTTTTTGAAAGAAGATCAACAAGTAAAGTTTATAAACTATAGTTCTAAGGAAAAACAGAGTAGGTCAAAGAAGAGGGTCCGGGTATAATGATCCTTATTAGAAGTGAAGTTTGTTATGTAGTGGGAAACACCACAGTATATCCAAATGGTAATATGGAAGTTCAACACATCAAAGTCAAACTCAAGAGAGGTAATTTAGGTATGATAAATGCGTATAACCCTAGTGACAGGTTGACTAAAGAGGAATTTGTTTATTACATAGAGAAAACGGGGAGAAATTTTATAGTTGTAGGGCATTTTAACGCTCGTCAAAGGATAGTGGAAGTATTTAATGAAAACGACAATTTAGTACTAATTACGCTACCGGGACTACCTACAAGACTAAATCTTATTACAGGGACATTTTCAACAATAGATTTATGTTTCATTTCATCCACAATAGCGAATTATTTTAATATAAAAGAGCTTTCTAATAGGGGTAGTGATCACACACCAATTTTAATATATACTGACTTGGAAACTGAACGAACTGGGTCATGGAAAAGATAGACGTGGGTATTGGAAGATGTTAACTGGCAAAAGTGGAACAATGATATTGACGCAATAGAAGTGGCAAATACATTAGAACTGGATGGTGAAATACAAGATTCCAGCAATAGAATGATCAAATCTAGGGAAAATATTATCAGACAAACCAATACGAAGGTAAGTATTAAATATAACAAGCCATGGTGGAACGAGAAATGCAGTAAGGCAGTGGCAGAGAGGCGACGAGCGAGAAAGTTGTTCACCAAACACCCGACCACTTGCAATAAAATCGACTTCCGCAAAAAAGAAGCAGTTGTAAAGAAATGTAATAAAGCTACAAAAAGAGTTTTTTGGGGGTAATTACACAGGTAAAATGAATATGAATACACCTCAGAGAGAAGTTTAGAACACTATTAATAAGATTAAGGGAATTCCAGTTAGAGATAACCATCCACTAACAAATTAGGAAAACAAATTAATTTTCGATCTGATAGAAAAGGCAGAATTGCTAGCAGAAGCATTTGGGTAAAAATTGTGTCATTTGTCTTAGAGTCAGAGAGGGAAATGATTGAATGTGTTGAAATAGCAAAACACAATAATGAATTTCAGGATTACAGCAAATTATTCTCAATGGCTGAGCTAGAAGAGTGCATCAAAGAGTTGCCAAATGAAAGTGCAACATGGTTGGACAAAATTCACAACAAATTCATCAAGAATATATCAAAGGGAAAGCGCCATCAAGTCTTGGGTTTTATTAATAAAAGCTAGAGAGTTACAAGTTATCCTAAGATGTGAAAACAGAGTATGATCTGGCCGGTACTAAAACCTGGAAAACCCGAGGAACTACCAGAATCCTACAGACCAATCTCATTGTTATCTTGCTTCGGCAAACTAATGGAAAGAATGGTCCATCAACGCCTATGCTGGGTGTTAGAAAATAACAAACAATTAGGAAAAAACCAGAGTGGATTCAGAAAAACTAGGAGTACAACAGATCAGTTAGTTATACTGGAGCATGAGGTAAGAGTTTCATTAATAAATTGTAAGGTAACCGTAGTTGTTTTCTTTGATCTACAGAGTGCCTACAATACAATAAACCATACAGCTTTGATGTTTAAACTCGCACGAATAGTCACAAGGAGACTGTTAACATGGCATGAGTGCTTCTTGAAAGATAGGGAATATGTGGTAAATGTAGAAAATAAATATTCTAACCCTAGAAAAATTAAATCAGGGATTCCTCAAGGCTCAGTCTTAAGTCCACAATATTCAATATCATGATGAGTGACATACCAATTGTAGAACCAGTCAAAAGTTCTGATTTTGCAGGTGATATTTGCTTCTATGTAACTGCAGATACAATTGAGATGGCTTGTCTGGAAATTCAGGATGCGGTTGAAAGGTTTAACGAATGGACCCAGAAATGGGGACTAAGGATAAATACAGGAAAGACGAAGATAATGTATTTCACAAACAAAAAATAGATATCTTACCTAAAATCAAAATTGACAGCAATATGATTGAATGGGTACATAAATACAAGTATCTAGGATTGGTATGGGAGAGTCCAGGCCTCAGTTGGACACATCACATCAACCAGGTAAAAGCAATATGCTACCAGATACTGAATTTATTGAAGTCGGTTTCCTCCAACACCTGGGGAGCAGATAGGAAAACTTCGCTGATGTTCTACAAGGCTTACATTTTAAGCAAAATTGAATATAGAATTAAATTATATTCATCATCAGCTAGAAGTAACCTAGAAAAATTGAAAAAATACAAAATATTGCTTTACGAATAGCACTTGGAGCCAAAAATGCATCACCCATTGTATCACTACAAGTTGAAAGTAACGTGACACCAGTAAGAATAAAAATGCAATACAAAATGTTGCTTTAAAATGTAAAATTAAACATTTATATTAAGGGTACAAGACACCATGATTAGGTGGAAAGTGAAGTTAGGGACGCAACGGGAAGAAAGGGCATTTCCCGTTGTAGCCCCCTGGCGATGTATTGATAAGTATCTTGGTATTAACCCAATGGATGACATTGACCAGGAAGAACCTAATAACAAATTTATTCAAGAATTCTGTAGAATGAAAGAGGAAAAGTATCTTGACCATTTAGACATAGGCCTATACTGTATACGGATGGGTCCAAAAAAAGAAATTAGTAGTGAGGAATGGTCATGTGCAGCTGCCTTTGTGATTCTCAGCCTTGACTTTTATTGTAAGTTTAGATTAAACCCAGCAACGTCTATTCTGGGTGTCGAATTATTTGCTATATGGGAAGCGCTGAAATGGACAGGAGGTAATTACCTGAACAAAGAGACGGTAATATTCACAGATTCATTGTCTGCTATTTCAATAATAAATGATAAGTGTACAAAAATATTCAAAGCATTAGTGCACAATATACAGGAGATACTAATCGAAATTAATAGCAATTACAATTCTGTAAAACTGCAGTCAATTTCAAGCCACAAAGGAATCCTGGGAAACGAGCTGGCAGACGCAACCGCTAAACAAGGGTTAAACAACCGCTGTACCATCTTCAACCACTTGTCGATGACAGAGAATAAAACAACATTAAAGAAAAAAAGATGATAGAAACCTGGCAAATGGAATGGGATGTTCTTGAATCAAGTAAGTGGCTCAGTACGTTTAAATCTATTATAGAAGATCGGGAGACAACTTATTGTAGAAATAGAAAAATAGAAACCTAAATAGGAAATTTGAGAATGGGATATGTTAGAGTAAATGCATATTTAGGCTACATAAATTCAAGATGACAAATACACCTCTATGTAGCACATGCAATGTAGTAGAGCACATTTCACACATAATGATAAATTGTAAGAAATAAAATTTGCAAAGAAAGGATCTAGAAGTAAAATTAACAGGTCAAACTGAATTGCTCTTTGAATAATCTATTAGGAAAACATGAAGAAAAGGATATACAGGAGAGGGCGAAAACTGTTTTCACAACATTTCTAACTAAAACTAATTTATAAACTAAACACATTATAATCATCTGTAAAATTAATTATCCAACAGAGGAATAAGGGCCATATTTAGTCTCTAAACCCAGATAAATGTTCTTTTGTAAATAGACTACTGCAAATTTAACGCAACGATTTTGCAATAGACAAACCACTGGAGGTTGTTTTAAATATAAATCAATGTAAACGTATTTAAATGGAAATGTTTTAATAAAGTGATATATATATATATATATATATATATATATATATATATATATATATATATATATATATATATATATATATATATATATATATATTGCACTATAAAACCAATATCAATGGAAGGGGGAGCATGGATATTGTTTGCATCAAAGGCATTAAGCCTCATGTGGGCAAGTTAACATATTCATAACATTCGGTGAAGGAGTTAATATTTACTAACAGACTAACATTGAAATTTGTCAACTGTATTAATTAGATCTAATATTTTATCTTATATCATATTTACAGGGGAGTACATTGGCTCCAAGAATTGGGCCAGATCTCCTACTAAAATGGAAGAAGAAGAATAAGAACATAAAAGAATTTTCACTAACTGGCACCATATACATTCTTCTCCAGTTCCACAGCCCCACTCTTAACTTCATTAGTCCTGCCTTGTAGAAGTTAAGCGTTTTCTTCGTTAGTGTCGAAAAAATCCGTAAATTTTGCTATTATTAACTTCGTTTTTAATCAATAGATAACTAACTGTGACTCTTGCCATAGGATATAGCTCTGGATAATGTATACAATTGGTATTCAAATTTAAAGAAGAAAATGGTAGATTTTTAATTTCTTGTTTTTAGTCGAAATATCTGCTTGCAATTACGACTAAGTCATCTTTATCGATTATTATTAACAAGTGGTTAATATCATAAACTACAAAAGTCCAGAGGTGTGGAAATTTCCTCGAAAAGCATATATGCCAAATTTTATCTTCTCAAAACGACCGAGAATTATAAGACGAGTGTTGGCTGTAAGGTTAAGTACCTAATATGAGGTAAGTTATTCCTAAGTTTAGACATTTATTGTTGTTCCCATTGCTATGCAAGGCGTGATATGATTTAGACATTTATTGGACGCCGGTCGGTATTTAATACATCAATTACATGAAAAGTAAATGTTCTCTTCATGTAGGCCTATTCTGGGGTAAATTTATAGAAAACCAGGACAACATTTCTAAGGATAAAAGTTAGATACAGTAAATGATGTACTTTCAACGGATTTGACCTTTATTTTCACTGTACATAAGCCAGAACCTACCGTTCTGCCGTTCTACCGTTATGAAACCCTCTTCCCAAAGGATACAGGTGGGAACCGGTAAAATTATAGTTACGGACGGGGAAAACATTTCAAACCAAAAACATGTTTTTCTGTAGTAAATAACTTCTTTTATCCAAATTTGTCCTTCATTTCAACCGCAAACAAACAGAATAGCGTGTTCTACTACTTCGTTCCCCACTACACACTCACTAAAACTAGAATAATTGAAATGAAGTCATATTCAGTGAAATCACCTTATATACTATAGGTAAACATATAATTTCTGTTCAAAATGTTTTACCCTAAATCTAATGATTATTGCTTCGCCGTGCGCTAGCTTAGATCGAGAACAAAAATTTAAATATCAGGCTCCATATATACTGGCAAGCGGTAATGTTGAGCTGCGCACGCTAACATTAATGATTGTTTATTATTTCTTACATAATTATTAGCAAATATTTTTTTTAGAATAACTAATGGTTCTTGCTTCGTCGTGCACTTCCTTCAATCTTGAAAAAAGAAAAACTTAAATTCCTTTGTGCTGGTAAGCGGTACATGTTGAGCTGCGCATCCCCTTAAATTGGTTCTTATTTTTGGTAATTATTTCATAGATTTTTGCGAATCTAAAAATCAGACCCCAAAATTCAATAAAAACAATCTAATGACTTTATGAGCATGCCGTCGAAGGTGCTTCTCTTGCATGTAAGATAACCAAGAATGACACTTCGGGCACTAATTTTAGTGGTATGACATTATGCAATTTTAGAAACTTGTTAAGTACACTTGGTGACACAAATAAAAAGGATTTGGAAAGGGCTGAAGTGATAACAAAGATGGGGAGAAATATAACCCCCCCATTTAAGTTTCCATGCGTACGGTTATGTGATTGGTTAACAGAAACATCGGTGTAACAGTACGGTGTCTGTTAAGTAAACTTGAAGGATAAACTCTTTCAGAGCAAGTATTTGATATGTAAAAACTAAATGTAATACAGCAATAACAGGAACAAAATTAGCAAGATAAAGTGAAGGAAAGAATAAATATTATTTAATGGGAATACATTAGAATGTTGTAATAACGAAGGAAACCACTTTAAACTTGAGAAAAAGAGAATTATACACGTGGGTATTGCATCAATGAATACATACAAGCAGTATTAGGAGCATGAAGTCTTGTAGTATACTTGAATGTCATGATTAAAAAGAAATATGTACACTTGGGTATTGCGGATGGTCAAATACGGAGGGGGGTCCCCCATTATTGGTGGATATATATATATATATATATATATATATATATATATATATATATATATATATATATATATATATATATATATATATATATATATATATATATATATATTCCACTAAGTATCTGTTTGGTGTGAAAATAAATGTAATTTTTTGAAGAAAACGGGTGATGTTCTGTTGGAAAAAATGTTTTTAGTAGGAAAGTTTTCCCTATCTGTAACTATCCTATAATGAAACTTGGGAACCTGGGATTTTGGGCGTGCAAAAACAGAACGAAACCTAATTATTTAACACTTTTGAGATTTTATAAAGGGTGCAGAACCTAACAAACCCACCTAACCTAACCTAGTAGTTCTCAGGTCACAACCCCTAGCAAGGGGGTAAGCCCTTCCAACCCCTCTTCCCAGGTCACTAAACGTGATTATTCAACTCTTTTAATATTTGTAAAAGGATGCAGAACCTATTAAACCCACCTAACCTAACCTAAACAATTCTTCTTTACCCAAAGGGTTAACTACTGCACTGTAATGTTCAGTGGCTACTTTCCTCTTGGTAAGGGTAGAAGAGAGACTTTAGTTATGGTAAGCACTTCTTCTAGGAGAAGGACACTCCAGAATCAAACCATTGTTCTCTGGTCATGGGTAGTACCATAGCCTCTGTACCATGGTTTTCCACTGTCTTGGGTTGTAGTTCTCTTGGTTGAGTGCACACTCGGGCCCACTAGTCTATCTAATTTCTCTTCCTCTTATTTTGTTAAAGTTTTTATAGTTTATATAGGAAATGTTTATTTTAATGTTATCGCTGTTCTTAAAATATTTTTTGTTCCGTAACCGAAATACAAACCACGCTATTTACATTGGGTTTACCTTTTAGCGTAGCTGAAATGGCGAGCCTTTAGAATTTAACGAGGGTGTATTACCCCCGCGCTAGTTAGCGGGGTGGGGGGGTAGGGGAGTGGTAGCTAGCTACCCCTCCCCCCTCACACACCGGTGAACTGCTTCACTTCACTTTTGCCTCGGACATGGACAGACGTCTCTGTCTTTGTCCTCGCTTGGCAGCCATTGTTTGTTTTGTCTTTACTTAATCACTTACTTTTCTTTTACTCAATATATATGTAAACATTTTCTCATATTTATGTATATATTTGAGTATAGAAATCAGTAAGTTTCCTTTTCAGAGTTTGTGCTTGTGTGTGTAGTGTACGATATATCCGTGAAGCCCTCGGCAGTTTAGGCCACCACGGTGTAATTATATGGGTTGCGATCGAGTTTGACTTCGGTCTTTCTCTCTCTCTCTCTTGAGGTCGTTCACCCTTTTACTACGTTACTACGCCTTTTGTAGCTTCCTTCCCGTGTGGGGGGGTTGCTACACAGTACGTTTTGTCTCAATTAGTTTATGAATCTAATTGTATTTGTTGATTTTTCAGCTTTGTAGAACAATTCCTTTCGGGGTTTTCGTTCTTTCTTTAGTGTTCATTCATTTTTAAATTACATAATTACATAGTTACATAATTATAATTGTTATAATTCTGTTTTGGTTACAGCTCTCCTTCTGTGAGTGTAAGTGGTTGTGAGGGCACGTGCCTGTTGTGTAATTCTTGTTTTCCTTTCCCTCGGGATTCCTCTTCGGAGCCTTCCCGGGCGAATGAATGTGTACTAATGATTTTTGTTTTATTTTTTTTTACAGTTACCGATCTAGTTCGTTTCTGTAATATGGCAACAGTGTGAGCTCTCTTGTTGAGGCCTGGGGATTCGGCTGTTGCTGCCTCCCCTATGGATTTTCGTCAGGGGCGTGTCTCCTTCTACTGGAAGTACTCCCGTGACGATTGACAGCTCTCCAGTTCATTTTAGAACTCTCAGGAGGCTCGCCTCCTTGGGTGGGTAACTTTCCTTCCGAGGGAAGTTTTTCCTGTCCAGGCTTGAGTTTTTCCCCTTTTGGGGGGTTCTTCTCTTGCCTTTTTTTCGTGCGACTATTCTCTTGGTGCTGAGCGGTCGCACCTGCAGTTTCGCTCAAGGGGCTGGGCAACTGCAGGAGCCCCTCTTCGGAGGATTGCTCCTTTTAGGTCACTGGCTGACCAGTCGCTTCTACGAAGTGTTTCTCTTTCGTTCGCGAGAGAGTACACTCATAGAGATTCCTCTTCGGAGGATTCTTCTGCAGTTGTTGCCGTTGGCCTCCGTCGCCGTAAGGCTCACCGTCCGCCTCGTCGTAAGGGCCTCCCTTCTCCCTATAAGGGTGCTAAGAGGCGCCTTTTTGAATCTCCGTATGCAGCCTACAACTCCTTCTTCTTGATCTTCCGCCCCTGGTGCAGATGGACAACAGTCTGACCTCGTCTTCCGACGGGCAACGGTCTTCCCGACGGACAACGGTCTTCCGACGGACATCAGTTTCCCGGCGGACAGACAACGGTCTTCCGACGGACATCAGTCTCCCGACGGACAACGACCCCTTCGGGGCAAAGGGTTGCCTCCCACGGGGGTTCTTCCCTTACGTGTCAGGGTTCCCCTGTGCGCCCTTCTGCTGTGTTCTCTCCTGCTCAGTGTTAGCGCACAGGCGCTCTCCTGCTCCTCAGCGCTTTCCTGATCGCTAGCGCGCTCCTGTTCGCCACCGCTCTCCTGTTCGCCAGAGCTCTCCTGTTCGTCAGCGCTCTCCTGTTCGTCAGTGCTCTCATGATGATCATCTCTGCTGTTCCTGTTGGTTCCTGTTACGCGCCCACGTTCGCCCTCGCGATCTAGAACTTCAGTTCAGGTCTTGGTCAAGGACTCTTCTTCTACGCACAGGCTTCCACGCGTTGCCTTCTGCTCGCCAGCGATCACCATCTCGCCAGCGACTTGTACTCGTCAACGTTCACCTGCTCGTCAGCGATCTCCTACGCGTCAACGATCGTCATCGATCTGCCACGCGTGTCAGTTCCCCTGAACACCATCAGTAGCGATCTAGCGCTCGCCTGCTGTGGACCACGATCTCCGGTAGCTGAGTCTTGCCGTAGATCTTCCTCCTGCTCGCCAGCGCTCACCTTTACTTCTGTCCTTCTGTGCGCCAGCTTTCTTCAATCGCCAACGCACATCTGCACGCCCTTTTTTGCCACGCACCAATGGGCGCCAATGGTTTTCGGACCGTCTAGGATCGCCTGATTAACCGCTTGCTTCAGCGCTCACCTTCCTGATGCTCCTGCGCGCCTTCTGTTACCGCGATGCGCGCTAACCATCACTAGTCTCTCTCGCGTTGGCAATCGCCTACGTGCCTGCGCGATTCTTCACCTGCGCGCTAGCGTTTTGTTAACGCACCACCGCTCGCCAACGCGCCGTCGCTTGTCGACGCGCACATGCTATCGAATGTTCACCCGCGCACGAACCAACGGTATTCCATTGCGCGGACGGACGGCGTTCCGTCGCGCGGACGGACGGCGTTCCGTCGCGCGGACGGACGGCGTTCCGTCGCGCGGACGGACGGACGGACGGCGTTCCGTCGCGCGGACGGACGGCGTTCCGTCGCGCGGACGGACGGCGTTCCGTCGCGCGGACGGACGGCGTTCCGTCGCCCGGACGGACGGCGTTCCGTCGCCCGGACCGGCGGCGTTCCGTCGCCCGGACCGGCGGCGTTCCGTCGCCCGGACCGGCGGCGTTCCGTCGCCCGGACCGGCGGCGTTCCGTCGCCCGGACCGGCGGCGTTCCGTCGCCCGGACCGGCGGCGTTTCTTCGCGCAAACGTCGGCTTAATTCTTGCAGTATCCATTGCTCGCTTATGGGTTATCGTTCGCCGACCACCAGCTCTCGCCCTTCCTATCACGCTCGCCCTCCTTCTGCGCTCCTTCGCTCACCTTCGTTTGCGTTCCTGCGTGCCCGCTCATGGGCGCTTCCACGTTCACCCACGCGCAAACCATTGATTTACCATCGCGCGAGCGCCAGGGCGATTGCGACCGCGATTCCCGTTGGGGTTTCGCAGCATGGCCAGCCTGGCGAGTCTTCTGGAGCGTATTTCCAGAACACGGCCTCACCCTATAAACGCAGAGCATGGCACATGCAGAACAGGAAGAATCTTCAGGGAGGTCTGAGCAACATTCTTCTTTCCAGAACCTGGGTTAGCCCTTCCCCGTCATTCCCTGGAAGGGTTTTTGCCGGGGGGCTTTCCGTTCGAGATTTCTCCATCGGCCAAGGGGTGACTGGTTTTCCCCTTCCTCTTCTCCATCTCGTGAAACGGGCTTACCAGGTCCTTTCCCTCCTCGGTTGCGACCCGAGGTTTTGTTCAAAGAAGCTACAGGAAGGTCATGGGTACTTTCCTCCTCTCGGGCTCAAGCACCTTGGCGTTTCGTCGTCAAGTATCGAACTTGCGGGCAAGCTCGATGTTGGACCATCTGGACGCAATGACCAAGGGCTTCCTTTCGGGTGTCTCATCCGTGGATGTCGACAACCTCAGACACCCTTCCATCCTTGAGAAGAGTTTGTTTGTGCCCAAGGACAGAGACATAGACAGCGGTTGTGCGGAGGAAGTCGACTTCCGTTTTCACTCCTCCAAGGCGCTTTCTTCCAGATCCTGCAGGACTCCAGCGCCTCTTTCTTTCAGCCACGTCGGCCTAAGTTATCGGACTGGCTACGACAACTGAGACAAGGTTTCCAATAGCAGTTCCCTCCTGTCAGGAACAGATGGCACGGGAGGCTCTCCCGGGGGGGCATAGTCCTAGAGGGAGCGGCAGAGTTCACGAACTCTAGGATTGGCACCCCCCCTTGCAGGTTTCACGCTGGGAGGATGCCTAAGATTACTCATCCGGATGACAGCTTCCCGATGCCCATTCCTGCACGATCTCTGTGATCAGCCAAGGATATCGCGCCTGCCGTCTCTGTCAGCGAATTCAGTGTCTCTGAACCTCTATGCCATAGGGTCGGCAAGAGTTTGCCTGTTTGGGCAGAATGATCCGTGCCTTAGGAGAAGGTCCTCCATAGGATCGTCGACGGCTTCACCCCCGGCTTCTTCAGTCGATCCTTTCTTGTAAGGAAGTATCTGAGACGGGAGTTCCGTAGTCGACCTCTCAGCCCTGATCAAGTTTGTCGAACAAACTTCGTCCAGCGTGGAACAGCAGAATCGATCAGACTGGTAACGAGGCGACAGGACTCCTTAGGCCCTGGATCGGAAGGACGGGTACTTTCAGTTTCCATTCCATCCATCTTCCAGGAAGCTCGTGGAATTCAGCCTAGACTACAGGTATTCCTGCTTAGGATGCAGTGTGGCGATCCCGCCGTGGCATCGCAGGTTTTTTTCCCCAGAGAACTTCTCCTGCTTTCCTCATGGCCGCTCAGGTGCAGGCTTCCGCCTCCTTCGCCTTTTGGAGGTCTGGTCAACTCCGGTAGGTTCGGGTTCGACCTTCTTCAGCGCCGGGACAAGCTTCTGGATGCTTACCATGAGTGGGGGTTCATGGTATTTTGCTAGGAGCCTTCTCCTCTTCTGCCTCAACATCTGGAGTATCTAGCCATGATATTGAGTCAACGGCCTTAACACGTTGGAAACCCCGCTTCTTGTCCGTCCAGCGAGGTTAAGCAACGTCGGGTCTGGTCGGTACTTGGATGGGTGACCGCCTGGGGAAGCCAGATTCTGTTGCCGCCTCCTCCGAGCCTTCCCTTCAGTTGACTGTGGCAAGGCTGAGGAGAGTCGCGGTACCTGTTCTCAGTCAAGCAGAGCTTTCAGCCCTACCTTGGAATGTTTCCTAGTTCTCTTTTCCTCATTGACCCGTCTAAAGTTCCGAACGGTCGCCTCAGGATAAGTTCCCTGTGGGGGGGCCCAAGTTCCGGTGGTTTCAAAGCAACGATTAACCGGACTTTCTGGCCCCTATGGGACCAGCGGAACGATTAGACCTGCAATGGGTGTTGACCTATGGAACCTCTTGATGGGAGTGGATATTCTCGTCCTTTCCCCACATTTTTTATGCTGTTCTCGGACTCGTCAAAGAAAAGGGGGGGGGGGGCATGTTCCGGTCCAGGCCTATGGTCAGGACCTGAAGGATACCTCTCCATCATTCAGGCAGGCTTAGGGGCCGTAGTCTGGCCCCTCTACAGATCCTACAGCTCCTGCCGAGTCGCTCCGTGCACGTCGACTTCATGGTACTGGCGTGTTCTAACCAGCAGGGGACGCATTTTCACACCTTCGCATCTTGCAGTAGAGATACTGAGATGATTTGAGATCCTCTCAATACCACCATCGGCTCTCTCATTCCGGGCAGAGGAATGTTCTCTCCAACTATCCGAGCAGAGCCTCGTAGAGAGAGTGTACCTGGGGGTCTTTGGCCTTGAGTAACCAGCAAGTCCTGGTCTGGGGGACCTGATCGCGACAGCTTGGAACCTCAAGCTTCCGCTGTTCTTCCCCCCAGTCTCAGACCCCAAGACTCTGGCAAGATGCATTCCGGTGATGGTGGGACAACATCGACGCCTGCGTCTTCCCTCCTTTGTTGTCTGTTGAGAATGGGTCTCAACAAGGCCAGGTTGTCTGTCAACCTTTCATTGGCCCTGAGAGCTCCACTGGGACTATGCGCAGAACGGTTTCCGGACCTTCTGCTTCCCCTGACGGATCTCCCGGGAGGGCTTCTCCCACGGCACAGGCTACTCGAACAACCACACTGCAACATCTTTCACAAGCCGGGGCGTCGCTTCGGCTTCATTGCTGGAGACACTACGCCTCCTCCTCAAGAAGAGACAACCTGCTACAGTCGCGGGGCGGAGGTCGCGTCATCTGCGATAGTCATCTGCAGGGGTCTTCCAGGCGAAGTGGAGAGTCTTCGGTGGTTGGTGTCGTGGGAGATATACCTCTTCCCTTGAGGCGTCTTCTCCAGCAATAACGAACTTATTGCCTTTCGGCGAGAGAAAACTCCTTTCCGCTCTCGGCAATGAAGCCTGTCGCTCAGCCTTTCCCTGACCTTCAGGCTTAAAGGAATAACTTTTTCCTTCCCGCTGGACCTTTCCTCGCTCATGCGAAGCTGCGAACGTCCCTGCCCTAGTCGGAGTGAGACCTCCAACTTGGAGCATGGCTCGGACTTTTTAGTCCCTTAAGAGATCTCAAGACCCTTTACGTCAGGCCTCTGATCGTATTCCGTCTTGCTGCTCCTGCTCACTCTGGCCGTGGCCAATGTGTAAGCAATCTTCTTGGTCTCGTACGACTCCGCCCTTTCTAAGGAATGGGGGAAGGCAACATTCAGGTTCGCTCCTGAGTTGTTGGCTAGACTCAGAATCTTGGGGTCCCGGCCCTTCGGTCCAATTCCTTCAAGATTTCGAGTCACCATTCTGTATCTGATGTCCCAAAACCTTCTCCTTCTTGCCAGTAAAGGAATCGAGAGGTTAGCTTTGGGAACAGCTGCAGTTTGTCCTCAGTTGCAGCCGGTTTGGGAGCACAAGAAGGACACGGGGGAGAGTCGCCAGTATACCTCTTCAGCTCGGACTCAAGGACATTCATCTCGACCCGACTCCAGACCCTCCCCCGTCACGTCGCCCTACAGCACGATGTCGGATACATCGCAACGTCCCTCTCCTTCGAGTAATACTACTCTGTAACGCAGGTGCTACAAGCTGGAGTCTGTAAGCGTCTAATGACCTTCGCAGCCCGCTTCCTGCAGGGCGTGACCCACAGGAGTTTCGATACGTTTTCTATCGCTCTGTGGTGGCTACACAACAGCTGGTCTAACCTGGGGCTCCTTTTTGGACAGGTAGCAGAAGGTTGAGGGCATTGTTATCAGGTTTTAGTCTGCATGAACGAAAGAAGTATGTCTGGCCCTTACTTATTTCTTCATCATCCCCTCTACTGGGAAGCAGCATCCTGGTCTCTACATAGCTGACCTCGAACCTCTGCAGGTAAACCATGCTTCCTTGTGTTCCGAGTATTGAGTCAATACTGTCGCGTCCCCCATACCCTGACGAGGTGGTATTGGGAACGTCCTAACCCAGAGTTCCTTCTGGAACTCCAGTCAACTGCCTAGGACGGGTCACACTTCTTCCTTCACACACAAGCTTATGTAGGCCACACGGTTCCTTGCGGAGCAAGGAACTTGTGAGGTGCAGGGACTCCTTTTCTCGAGTGCGACTCACTCGGATTCTGAATCCCCGGGTAAAGCCAAAGCCAGTATGGCTGGGGACTTTCCACCCTACCTAATGGGTAAGTCACCCAATGTAAATAGCGTGGTTTGTATTTTGGTTACGGAACAAATGACAAATTTGAAGATAATTTGTATTTTTCCTAACCATACAAACCTTAGCTATTTACATATACGTATTTGCCCGCCAGCCCTGTCCCCCAAGACAAGTCCTACCTCTAAGTGAAAGTGAGCTTCACCGGTGTGTGAGGGGGGGGAGGGGTAGCTAGCTACCACTCCCCTACCCCCCCCGCTAACTAGCGCGGGGGTAATACACCCTCGTTAAATTCTAATGGCTCGCCATTTCAGCTACGCTAAAAGGTAAACCCTATGTAAATAGCTAAGGTTTGTATGGTTAGGAAAAATACAAATTATCTTCGAATTTGTCATATTTTCCTTGTTTCCTTTTCTCACTGGGCTATTTTCCCTGTTGGGGGCTATGGGTTTATAGCATCCTGCTTTTTCTCCTAGGATTGTAGTTTAGCAAGTAATAATAATAATAATAGTTCCTAGGTCACAACCCGTAGCTGTGGCCAAGCCCCACAGACCCCCTTTCCCAGGTCACAAATCTTCCCAGGTCACAAATAAATCTTTAACTTATGATTGACACCTATGTCTCTTTTTGTCATGGCAATCTTTACAGAAGAGTTGCAGTAGGAAATGTGCTGGTCTTCCCTAAAATCTAAGTCATAATCGCACTTGGGACACATTAACCTTTGAGGGATAACACAATGAGCTTTATTCACTACGCCAAGAGTACAGTGAAATTTGGCTATAACATCGAAATAGTCAAAAGAGCAGCCATTACTATTTGTTACTTTGAGCTCCATAAGGCTCATCCAACATGTAACATAGCTACAAAGGAACTGAAGCATTGTCGGAGAAAACGGGGTGTCACAGAACTTCCTACTGCACACTCCAGCATACATACATGCCCAAATATGGTAACTTCGTCATATGGTAGGCATGGTGTGAGAATGACATATGTACGCAGGAAGTATAAACTCATGGAACAACAAGGAGGCGGGCTTGTGTATAGAAGTATAAGGTCATAATCACTCATAAACAGGAGTAGAAACATCTGACTTGCAAAATGTAGGCTAAACAAAAGAGTGAAATAAACATTTCAGGGGAAGATGATCCCCATATTTTGTGCAATTTTTTCGTGGATTTATTAGGCGCCCCAAAGAATAATTTATAGAGAAGAAAATGTTACTTTTATCATTATTTATTGATTCTCCAGTAAATTTTCCCCACCCTAAATCCCTGGTTCCCACCGGGTAGCCTCCATTACCGTAGGATATAGTAGGGTAGCCCTATATCTTATCAACTGTTTATTTGTGAGAGAAATACAGTTCATTTTCGAAGAGGTTTTCTATATATACCCCAATTAATTTTACTAGTAAAGTTTGTCCCATATTTTCTATTATAATAACTATACGTGTAATGAGTTCGGGTAATATTACGATAGAGCCCCGCCCCCCCCCCCCAGCCATTGTTGCAGGAAAAACCATTTTTATGAATAGAACTTACCTGGCAATTATATATATATATAGCTAATGTCTCTGACTTTCGGCAGAATTTTTCAAAACGCGGCAACCGCCTTGTGGTGGTTATGCGGTTAGGTGGATAACAACTCTTACAGGGTGGTACAAGGAATCATTCCCGTTTTATGTTCTTCAGTTCATCTCTGCCGGTCGGATCGACAATACGTTGGTCCGTCATTGAGAGTTTTTCTTCGCTTTCCCTGTTTCGCTGTACCAGTCTGCTATTTGCTGAAGTACAGTGATACCTCTACATACGATCTTAATTCGTTCCAAAAACTGATTCGTATGTTAAAACGATCTTATGTTGGAGCAAATATTCCCATAAGAATACACGGTAATTTGTTTAATTCGTTCCTCAGCCTAAAAACCCATAATAACTCCTTAATAAATGGCTACACATAATTACACATAACATTAATACAATATAATAATACAGAAATATCTAAAAAAAGAATAATAATAAAGAAATAATAAATAAAAGAGGGGTTTTTATGTAACACTTTACCTTAGCGACAGGCCAGCGCAGGTGTAGGGAATGCTACGCAGGAGGAGATTGAAGATCAGCGAGGAGGTAGGGATGGCGACTTTGTACGATAACTTACACTACGTGAACTTTAACTTAGCTTATTTTTTTTATTTTTTCATTTTTTTAATTTTATATTTTTCTTACATTTTTTTTCTTTTCTTATTTTTAATTTTCATCACTTTAACTCGATTCGGTCTTCCTTTTCTTTGCTTCACTTTCTTTCTTTTCATCATGATCACTAGACCGTTTTAGTTGAGATTTTTTAAAGAAACTATCGAGTGAAAGTTGCTTGGTACGGCTTTTGAGGATTTTTCTGAAATGAGTTAAGCAAACATCATCGAACTGCGCAACAACATGGCAAACCTGAAGTTTCTGTGGGTGATGCTTGTAGATGAAATCAACCCCGTGTTGATGATATGCCAACATCTGTTTGTTCCGTAACCCAAATACAAACCACGCTATTTACATAGGGTTTACTTTCGGCGTAGCTGAAATGACAAGCCATTAAATTTTTAACGAGGGTTAACTACCCCCCCCCCCCCCCGCTAGTTAGCAGGGGGTAGGGGAGGGGTAGCTTGCTACCCCTCCCCCCCCACACACCTGTGAGTTGTCTCACTTCACTTTTTGGCTCAGACGAAGACAGACGTTGCTGTTTTTCGTCCTCATTAATGACAGCCTTAATTTGTTTTTTGCCTTTTTCTAGTTCTGTGTGCTTGGAAGTTGGCCTCGACCGTTGTCATCGTTATGCGCAAGTGCCCTGGACTCGCTGGTCGCCCTTGTGGGACCTTCATGTCAGCGGAGGACACCGATCCTCACACCCTTTGCCCGCAGTGCCGAGGCCGACGGTGTGATAGGGAGAATACGTGCAGTGAGTGTAGGGAGTGGTCTGCCTCCCAGTGGGAGAAGTTCGGCCGCCGGCGTAAGAAGCAGTCTAAGAGAGACCGTTCTCCTTCAGGGGCAACCTTGAAGAAGGAAGGCTCCAAGGACTCCTCTTCCGCTGCCCGAACCTCCTCCGAAGCTCCCACTCGATAGGTCTCTCGTGAGAGGCTGCCGAGTGGTAGCAAGGCCCTAGTGATGTTTCCCGACCTCGGGGTGAGGGAGAGGGCGTTGCCTCCCTTACCGTGGCAGCTCCCTCTTCTCCTCCGGGGGAGGTTAATTTGGATTTTGAGGAATTTGATCAAACTGTTGCTAATAATGATTTGTTTCAGCTTTGGGCTTCCTTGGGGCTTAAGGGCACGCCCTCCAAGGAAGCCCTGTTTGACCCGATCCAGTTGGGGGCTGCGGTCAAACAGTCGCCGGTAATACCGGAAGTATTCCCTTCGGATTTTGTCGACACTGTTTTGGCCGAGCCTTCCGACGGGTCTGGTCAAACCCTTGATACTGCTCCTGTTGCGGACGTTGCTGATGGCTCTCCTCCTCCCTCCGAAGATTCTCCGAGGGGGGAGGGGAGTCCCATGGTCTCTCCTGCGGGCGGGTCTCCCCCTCGGGGGAGCGCGCTGACAGAGACTCCTCTTCGGAGGACTGATGACCCGGACGCCCTTCCTCGTGGTCGTATTCGACGTAAGGCCCGTCGGCCTCTTAGTAGCAGAGGCCTTCCTTCTCCCTATAAAGAAGTTAGGAGGTGCCTCTTAGGGTCGTCCTCTCCTGATCCTCCTCCTAAGGAGGAGCCCCCCCCCCCCCCCCCCCCGTCAGGAGCAGCCCGTCACAGCAGCGCCCCTTGACCTCTCCGCGGATCGTTCGCGATCTCCTACGCCTGCCAGACCTTCCGACCTGCCTTCTCCGTTCCTGGCTGCAGATGCGGTTTGGGCGCCTTCTCACCCTGTTATCCTACAGGCACCGATCCCTTCGGGATTAAGGGACTCTACTCACGGTGTGGGTAAGTCCCTTGCGCGTCGGGGTTCCCCTGCGCGCCCACCTGCGCGTTCGCGTGCCGTAGTGCTCAAGCGCTCCCCAGAGTTAAAGTCTTCGGACTCAACTCGCCAGCGCTCTCCTGTTCGGCAGCGATCACCTGCTCGCCAGCGCTCCCCTGCGCAGCAGCGATCACCTGCTCGCCAGCGCTCCCCTGCGCGGCAGCGATCACCTGCTCGCCAGCGCTTCCCTGCGCGGCAGCGATCACCTGCTCGCCAGCGCTCTCCTTCTCGCAGGTCTCCTGCGAAGCAGCGCCCTCATGTTCCTGATGTGCGCATTGCGCGCCCACGTTCTCCTGAGCGCCATCGTTCTCCTGTGCGCAGCCGCGCTATTGCTCAACCTGTGCCTGATGTGCGCCTAGCGCGCCAACGATCATCATCTCGTCCACGATCACCTGATCTGGACTTAGGCAAGGGTACTAACCCGTCGCCTCGCCCACGCGTCCTTCTGCTCCGGCGCAACGGCAAGCTAAAGCTCCTTTTCGCGAGCGTTCGCCTGCGCGTTCGTCCACCTCTTCAGATGTGCGCAGTAATCTTACTGCGCGCCAATGTTCTCCTGTGCGTTCACGCGATTACTCGCCTGTGCGCAAGCGCTCTCCTGAGCGCCCTCGCCCTCTTCAGTCTGATCGCCCCAGGTCTCCGACTCGCCCGCGCGATAAATCGCCTACGCGCAGTCGTTCGCCTGTTCGTGGTACGCGCCATCGTTCTCCGGAACGCACGTGACATCGCTCGCCATCGCGCCAGCGCTCTCCGCCTGGGAAACGCTCGCCAAGTCGCTCGTGACTTTTTTCGCCTGACCATCGCCGTTCTCCTACGCGCCGCACCCTCTTAACGAGAGAATGCCTTGATGAAGTCATTGGGCTTCAGCACGGCATATCATTCCCGTGCTGAAGGCTTGTGACGGGCAAGAGGGCTCTCGAACTGGGGAATTTCTTTTCCTCAGTTTGACTCTAAATTTCTCTCATTCTTTTTCTATTACCTCTTATTGCTTATTCCTCCTTCATAATTATCAGCTGTCTCCAACCTTGCTGTCAAAACTCTTTTACCCATTTCACTGTCCAGGTTTTTTAGAGGGGACATTGTATCCATGATCGGTTTTTATTTCAAAATCAATTGTGGGAGCTGTGGTGGTCTTGCCAACTGCCCGAAAATGTTTGGACACCTAGGAGTGTCAGTATTCCCATACTGGCACGCGGAACTATCTCTTAGGAAATTTGGCCTTCGGATTCCAGGGGTTGGCGATTTTATAGAGATAGGACTCTCGGCATTCTGTCCGGTTTGCCTGCCACTATGATTAGAGTGGGGATGATTGTATTCTTGAAATGCTCTCAGTCCCATCAAGCGGGTTTGGCATACACTTGAGCCACTCTAATCATATTGGTACCATCCCTTTGTGGTAGGGTAGGGAGTGGACATTTGGTAAGCAGCTTTCACAGGTGTCATTGGTGGAGAAATTAATTCCAGGAAAGGCTAACGGTGTCTCTTAATTTTTTCTCTCCCTTAAACTATATTTTTTTCCATTGTTTTTTTTTTCTTTGTTATTATGACCCCTTCCCTCCCCCTGAAAAAATAATTAATGAGTAAACTTAATATTCCCCGTACCCCTGGATCAAATGGCGAACCCCAGACACCGTTGACGACTTCTGCTTGTTTAAATAGGGAAAGCTCTGTTGACAACCTCGGCAATAAAAAGGATTCCTCCAACAATACTTCTTTGACCAGTGTTGTTAAAGACAATTTATCGGCACTGGTGGAAAATGATGCTTGTGATAACCGTAATACTTTACTCTCTAGTTCTGGCTCATTACCAGATCCAACAAAAAATCTGAAAATTCTCCACTTAAAAAACATACCAATTGGTTGTAGCTATGACATAATTCATGAAGCCTTCTGTAGATTTGGAGCAATCAAAGAAATTTTAATGGAGCTTAATGGTAGTAAAGGCTTTTGGGAAGCTTGGGTATCATTTTCAAGTTTTGAGATTGCTTTAGAAGCAAATAAAAATTTAGAGAGCATAAAAATTGACAATTGTTTGATTTCTGGGGCTTTATGTGATAAAGCACCAAGACACCTAGAGGTATATAAACCAGAAGAATGGATGGAAAAAGAAATAGAGCATAGACTTCCAGAAGTAAGAACCCCCAAGCCCCCAACATGGATAATTGCATCTGGAAAGATAGATAATTATAACTATTATAAGATTAATAAATTTATACAAAAAAAAGTTGGTTTAATTAAAAGTAAGGATATTAGTAGATACGGTAAGCAATCTGTTTTGATTAATGCAAAATCAGATACTCAAGCTCACATGCTTTGTGGCATGAAGATTGCAGAAATTGATCCTATTAAGGATATTAAACCACATATGAGCTTCAGCTATGGTAAAGGAGTAGTTTTTGATAAAGATCTATATGAATTCTCAGAACCAGAAATTCTGGACATGTGCCCTGCTAATGTTTGGAAAGTAAGTAAGATCCCTCAAACAAGCATGGTAGTTTTAACATTTGAAACCCCTGTTATACCAGATCATATAATTATTGAGAATGAAAGAGTACGTGTTCGAGAATATAAACCTAGGCCTTTACAATGCTTTAATTGTTTCAAGTACGGTCACCCTTCCCGGTACTGCAATAATACGAAGATCTGTATTAACTGTTCTTTGTTAGAACATGGCCAATGCAACAGAGATACAACCTGTGCAAACTGTAAAGATAATCATAAACCAAATGATAAAAGATGTAGAGAATACAAGAATGAAGAAGCTGCAATCTTGAAAGCAAATGCTGAACATATAAGTGTAGGTTATGCAAAGCATTTACTCAATCGGCAACTTAATTTTGCTCGCGCGGTTAAGATGCCAACAAAAGATTATAATCCACTACCCCTTACTACCACAGGGGGACCAGTGGCAGCACCTGGCCCGTCAGGTGCATCTCCCTTAGTGGTAGTAGCCCAGCCATCTGGGTCAAGTGCTCAGGCTATAAAAGCCAGAGCACAAACCTCCAAAGAGGTCAATATGGTGTCCAACACACCAAAAGTATTGTCACCGATAGGAGCATCTCCCCTAGAGGTAGTAGCCCAGCCTTCTGGGTTAAGTGCTCGAACTGTTGAAGTTCTAGCACAATCCTCCAAGGAAGCCAATGTGGCTTCCACCACCTTAAATGTATTGTCTCAGGCAGAATCTCTACTTGATTTGATGGAGATTGGAAAACGATCTTCCAAAGAGGAAAAGGTCCCCATCATCCTCACCTTCATCTAAGTCAGGTAAGTGCCCTACTGCTCATGATCCTAAGGTTGACTCTTATAAAGATCCTAGAAAGAAAGAAAAGAAGAGTGGTGGCCTAGTAAAGCCTTCCATCTCCAGGCTTTACGTGGCTTCATCTGAAAAGTCCCAAAAGACAAATGAGACAAAGAAAAATAATAACAAAAGATAATGTCTATCATCCAGTGGAATTGCAGAGGTCTAAGTACTAGCATTGAGCAAATAAAAACTTTAACCAGGGACTCAGACACGAAGGTAATTTGCCTACAGGAAACCAAGATCAGTGACAAACCATTTAATCCTGGACTCAATTATCATTTTTGTAGATCCCCTCCTTTGCAAGCTGCAAGAGCTCAAGGTGGTACAGGTTTTATTATTCACAAATCTGTAAAATTTGAAACAATCCCACTCAATACACCACTACAGGCATGTGCAGTTAGAACTCATATCGGGAAAAAAATTACTTTATGCTCGCTATATATTGAACCATCCTTAGAACTTTTCCTCTTAGATCATGCTGGTAATCCAAGAAGGCTTAGACTTTCTGACCTCCAAGACTTGATCAATCAGCTTCCTGCCCCTTTTATTTTAATGGGTGATTTTAATGCAAAGCATACTTTATGGGGTGGAAATGTGTGCGATAGATGGGGTAATCTTGTTGAAGAATTAATCGACAACAATGATGTAATACTAATGAATGATGGTTCTCCAACTAGGTATGATGTATTCCACAACTCTACATCAGCCATTGATTTGTCAATCTGTTCCTCATCCATTCGATTGGACTACCTTTGGTCAGTAAATGAACACCTACATGGCAGTGACCATTGGCCAATAATGTTAAATTATGTCCATAATCTTCCTTCTCAGTGTCCACCAAAATGGAAGATAGATGAGGCAGACTGGGCAGCTTATGAAAACTGTTCACACACTGATAAAGAATATGATGAATTTACATCTCCAGTGCATGCCTATCAACATCTTGAAAATATTATTGATGATAATGCTAGCAAGTTTATACCTAAAACATGCGGTTTACCTCATCGCTCTGTAGTTCCTTGGTGGAGTAAAGAATGTGCCAACGCAAGAAAAGTGACCCGAACTTGCTTCAGAAGATACTTGAGGACAAACTATTTAGCAGATAGAATAGCATATCTCAGAGCCTGTGCCAAACAAAAAAGAATTTTTAAAAAAGCAAAGAGAGCATCTTAGAAGAAATATATATCTAATATTAATACCAAAACTCCTTCAAAGGAAATATGGGACAAGATTAGAAAACTTCAAGGTAAATTCGTCCCTAAGCCTCTACCAATATTAAGGGAAAATAATAGATATATATCTGACCCCAAAGATGTAGCAGAGGTTCTTGCTAAGCACTTTGCTCATGTATCAAGTGCTGACAACTATTCCCCAGCATTTCAACAAATCAGAGCATCAACATCTGTTGTTCCTCCTGCTTCTTCAAATACTGAAGCTTTTAACCTGCCTTTTAGTATGGAGGAGATGCAAAATGCTATCTCCAGCTCTTCTTTAACTGCCCCAGGTGAGGATGGCATCCGGTATGAAATGATATCACATCTTCCAGTGGATACCAAGGAATTTTTATTAGAAACCTTTAATGGTCTATGGGCTTCCCATACATCTCCTGATTCCTGGCATACTTCAATTGTAATTCCAGGCCACAAGTCTGGTAAAGACCCAGAACTGCCATCTAGTTATAGGCCCATATCCTTGACCAGTTGCATATGCAAACTATTTGAGAGAATGATCAACAACAGACTTGTGTGGTATCTAGAATCAAAAAATCTTTTATCTAACAGACAGTTTGGTTTTAGGAAGAACCGAAGTACTCTAGACCCTTTGCTGATGTTATCAAGGGAAATTTCAAATGCTTTTTCTAACCAAAACCAGGTGGTGGGTGTCTTTTTTGACCTCGAAAAGGCATATGACACCACCTGGAGGGGTGGTATTTTAAAGCAATTGGCCTCGTGGGGTATAGGAGGACATATGTTCTCTTTTATTGAAGAATTTTTATCAAACCGCTCCATTAAAGTGAGAGTAGGGTCAGAACTATCTTCATCCTACATGCAAGAAGAAGGTGTCCCCCAAGGCAGCGTATTGAGTGTGACCTTGTTTGCTGTTGCAATTAATAGTCTCATTAGTCACATACCTCCTGGCATACAAGGATCACTATTTGTCGATGACTTTGCAATTTATTGTAGTGGATCATCTGCACTACAAGCATGCCAAAATCTTCAAATTGCAATAAATGCTGCTTCCGCATGGGCAAATTCTCGCGGATTCATGTTTTCTCCTCAGAAGACCAAAGCCATTCGCTTTACTCGTACTCGTAAAAGGGAAGAGATCCCCACCCTTTTCTTAAATGATTGTATTTTGCCATATGAGGATAGTGTCAAGTTTCTTGGAGTCATTTTCGACAAGAAAATGACATTTGGTCCCCATATAAATGACCTATCTATCAGGGTTAAGAAGTCACTGAACATTCTGAAAGTGATATCGCATTTTGATTGGGGTGCTGATAGAACAACTTTGCTTAGAATTTATACATCTTTGTGTCTGAGCAAGTTAGACTATGCATGCCAAATATATGGGTCAGCTACAAAGACTTTACTTGGAAAACTTGATATTGTTCACAATGCTGGGCTTCGCATCTGCACAGGTGCTTACAGAACATCTCCCATTGACAGTCTCTATGATGATTCTGGCATACCTCCCCTTTCCATTCGCAGAGAGGAGTTAAGTTTGAGGTTTTTAGCTAGGTCCCTTGCTGTGAGAAACAATCCTAACTGTAAATATGTTAGGGCGCCTTTAGATCGGGCTCCTAACAGATCTAGAGTGCCTAAGCCTTTGGAAGTACAGCTGAAAAATGATGCTAGAGAAGTAGGCTTGTTAACAGCACAGATAGCAGAGGTAGGATATCCCAAGTCTCCTCCTTGGTGTAATCCACCTGTTAAAGTATGTTTTACGGCAGGAGGGAAAAATACCTTACCTAGTAGGGTAATGAAAAGTGAGTTTTTAAATCATGCTGCTCAACATCATGGGAAACATGTTTTTACAGATGGCTCCAAATCGGCTGCAGGAGTTGGAAGTGCAGCTGTGGTGGGGGATATTGTTATTAGAAGGAAACTCCCATACTCTTGTTCAATTTTTACTGCTGAGCTGTACGCAATAATTCTCGCAGTCCAACATATTTTTAAAAATGGCAACCAAAATAGTTTTTATACAATTTTTACGGATTCCAACAGTGTTTTACTCTCATTAAAACAAATTATGCCAGGCCATCATCTAGTACAAGAGGTGCAGGACTGGATAGTACTTCTGCAATCTAGGAAGAGTATCAGTGTTCACTTCTGTTGGGTCCCTGCCCATGTTGGGGTGGATGGGAATGAACAAGTTGATAAGGCAGCAAAGGAAGCTTCAGGGCTAAGTAATCCATCCCCCTTGAGTATTCCTTACAAAGATCTTAAAAGTGAGATTCATCTTTACTGTAAAAATAAGTGGCAAGCTCGATGGTCTGAACTGACCACCAATACAAAATTGAAACAAATCCACCCATTGGTGGATAAATGGTCATCTTGTAATTCTACAAGTAGAAGGGATACCATTATTTTAACTAGGCTGCGTATTGGCCATACACATGCAACGCACAATTATTTAATGAAGAGTGGGGAAGGGAGACAGGCCCCTCTTTGTAATACCTGTCAAGTGACAATGGATGTTAAACATATTTTAGTCGATTGTCCTGTTTTTAATCTCCAGAGGAGGACACATTTACTCCAGGACAAACCGTTAAGAGATATACTGGGGGAAAACTGTAATACCCTGAACTTGAGAAAATTTATACAAAGTATTGGGTTATATTACGAGCTATAATTGATTTTATTAATTTATTTATTTATTTTACCCTTTTAATCCCTATTTATTTCACATCTAGATTTTATTGTATGAAAGTGTTACGATTTGTATTAAAGGTTAAAATGATACTAAATGGTGTGAGTGTACAGATATGATTGAATGATTTTCGTTATATAGCGCTGAATGGCCTTTGATGCCCCAGTGCTTGGCTTAATGCCTAAATCCCATATTCAATTCAATTCCTATGCGCCGCAGTTGATCACCTAGTGCTCAGCGCACACCTTCACCCGCGCGGTCTCGTGCTCCTTCACGTGCGCGCCAACGCGATCGCTCGCCAACGCGATCGCTCGCCAACGCGCCGTCGTGTCCTTTCGCCTGCGCGCCCGCGCGCCACCTCGACCACGCGCCCCCTCACCCGTGAGCGAACGCACCCACGCGCATTCTTCCACACGCGGCAATGCGCTCGCGCTTCGGAAATCGCGCGCGCACGATTTCTTGAATGCCTTTTCGCGTGAGAACCGCCGCGATTCCCATTCCCGCAGGGAACATCAGCGCGGTCAAGCGACAGGGACACGGACTTCCAGATCAGCCTCTGGATCGCCTCCGCGCAAGCGTAGGATTACCCACCAGGACCAGGACCAGGAAGGATCTACGGAGAGGTCAATGCAACACTCTTTTTTTTCCTCTTCTTTTCAGGCAGGCCCCGTGGTGTCCACTCCGAAGGATCAGGAAATCCACTTCCTTCCAGCGGGGATAACTGACACTGCGTAAGTTACCCGTCAGCCTTGGTTCCGTCACATTATGAACGCAGTGGTTCAGGCTGTGAAGCCCACCCTCGTTGATATGGGACTTAAACCAACGGCAGGCTCACCCCCGCTGAAGAGGAGAGGAGTGGACTTCGTGGTGACTTCTTCTCGGGAGAAGTTGGCTCCCAAGAGGTCGGTTAGGAGGACTCCTACGCCCTCTCCTACGCGTGCTGTTTCTCCTTCTCCTGTGGACGAGTTATCTCCCTCCTCAGGAGAGTCCAGCGAGGCAGGGTTGTCTCCCACGGCTCCAATGGGAGGAACCCCTCCTCTTCGGAGAGAAGCTGCTCGCGAGGAAGCCCCCTTCCGGACCTCTTTGCTGGAGTCCTGTATTCCTCCTAGGAGGGAGCCCAAGGACTCCAAGACGATTCCTAAATCGTCATCCAGGATACGTCCAGAGCCAACTAAACCCCGGGAGGACGTCCACGTATCTCCCCAAGATGAGCCTTTGGGGACCGGAGACTTAGCTGCCAGTCCGCAAGAAGGAGACCAGTTCGAGTCGGAACACGCTTTCTGGCAGGTCTTAGGCTTGATGAGGCAGCTCAACAAGTTTAAGGACCCGGAGACTGCCCCTCGTGAGGGCAAGGACACGGTGCTAGACGAAGTCTACGGCACCCAGAAACCCCCTAATTCCAGCGCAGCTTTGCCTTGGTCCAAAGGGGTGAAAGGGGCCAGGGACAGAGTCGAAGCCCAGCTCTCCGAGCTCGTCTCCTCCGGTCGTTCTTCTGCCGGGTTCAAACTCCTCCCACCTCCTCGAGTACATCAGAGGAGGTACTTTGAGATCATGGCGGAGTCCAGTATGGCCCTTCCGCTCCACCATTCCGTGGAAGAGCTGACCAGGGGAACTCCTCTCGAGAAGCTCTCCGCCCGGCAGGTGACGTTCTCGGCGTCGGAGATCCTGAACCTTGAGAAGGTCGCGAAGAGTGCCATGCAGGCAACTCCGGGCTGGACGTTTGGCTGTGATCTCTGGGCATCCTATTGTGCTCTGAGGATCTGTCCAAGGAGAGCAATAGGAAGGCTTTGGAGACCTTCCTCCTCTCGGGCACGCGTGTGATCGAGTTCCTCGCTCACCAGGTGGCTAACCTGTGGGCTAACTCGATCCTCAAGCATCGCGACGCAGTGGCCGAGAGGTTCCATCCGAAGGTCCCCGCCGTGGACGTCTGCAGGCTCAGGCACTTCTCCATTACTGGGAGGGATCTGCTCGAGCCCAAGGACATAGAACGAACAGCCGAGAGGTGGAGGAGATCAAATCTAGATTCTCTCCTCCAGAGGGCCCTGACATCTCGGCCCTACAAGCCTCCGGCACCTCAACAGCAACAGCAGCCTCGCAAGACACCGAAGCAGGCTCCGGCAGCTAAGACAGGGGTGTCTAAGCCGCAGCCCTTTCAGACCAAGGACAGAAGGCACGGCAAGTCCTCTAGGGGAGGTAAGAATCCTAGAGGCAGCGGCCAAGGCCGCGAGCGCTAGGATTGGCAATCCCCCGCGTGTCCAACTGTGGGGGGATGCCTGAAAAGCTGCGTGCACAGGTGGCAGCAACTTGGGGCCGATTCTTGGACGGTCTCTGTGATCGGCCAAGGTTATCGACGACGGCTCCCCAGGCTTCTTCAGTCGACTCTTTCTTATGAAGAAGGCGTCTGGAGGCTGGAGACCGGTCATCGACCTCTCAGCCCTGAACAAGTTTGTCAAGCAAACTTCGTTCAGCATGGAGACAGCAGAGATGGTCAGACTTACAGTGAGACCGCAAGACTTCATGTGTACACTGGATCTGAAGGACTCGTACTTCCAGATCCCAATCCATCCGTCTTCCAGTAAGTACTTGAGATTCAGCCTAGACAGCAAGATCTACCAGTTCAAGGTGCTGTGTTTCGGTCTCTCCAGAGCTCCTCAGGTGTTCACCAGAGTGTTCGCTCTGATTTCGTCTTGGGCGCACAGGAACGGCATACGTCTCCTCCGTTATCTGGACGACTGGCTGGTCCTGGCAGACTCGGAGTCGACCCTTCTTCGACACCGAGACAGGCTTCTGGAGGTTTGCCGAGACCTGGGGGTCGTGGTAAACCTCGAGAAGTCTTCTCTGCTTCCGACGAAACGACTGGTATATCTAGGCATGATATTAGACACTGATCTCCACAAAACCTTTCCATCAGTGGACAGGATAGCAAGGCTGAGGAGGGTCGCAGAACCTTTCCTCAGGCGGGAAGAGCTTCCGGCCCATTCGTGGTTGCGTCTTCTAGGTCACCTTTCCTCCCTGGCACGTCTAGTTCCGAACGGCCGCCTCTGGATAAGATCCCTGCAATGGCGGCTAAAGTCCCGGTGGAATCAAGGCTCCTATTCTCCTGACTTTCTGGTTCCTATAGGATCCACGGAACTGACGGACCTTCAGTGGTGGCTGAACAACGTGAACCTTCGGAAGGGAGTGGATCTTCTCGTCCTCCCCCCGGAATTGACTCTGTTTTCGGACGCGTCAAAAGAAGGGTGGGGGCCCACATTCTGAACCAAAGGATCTCAGGCCTCTGGTCAGAATCAGATAAGTACCTCCACATCAACCTGCTAGAAATGAAGGCCGTTTTCCTGGCTCTTCAACAGTTCCAACGGACCCTGGCGGGCCACTCCGTAGTGGTGATGAACGACACTACGGTAGTGGCTTACATTAACAAGCAGGGAGGTACCTTTTCTCGACAGCTATCCCATCATGCAGTAGAGATTCTGAGGTGGTCCGAAGCCCACTCAGTCACACTTTCGGCTCGCTTCATTCCAAGCAAAAGGAATGTGCTCGCCGACAGTCTGAGCAGAGCGACGCAGATAGTGAGTACCGAGAGGTCTTTGGATCCTCAGATAGCCAACAAAGTCCTGACTTTGTGGGGTTCCCCGACAGTAGATCTGTTCGGGACAGCCTTGGACTCCAAGCTGCCCCTGTACTGCTCTCCAGTCCCGGACCCCAAGGCTCTCTGGCAAGATGCTTTTCTGCAGAGGTGGGACAACATTGACGTTTACGCCTTCCCACCATTCTGTCTGATGAGAAGGGTGCTCAACAAGACCAGACTATCGGTCAATCTCTCCATGACTCTTGTAGCTCCGCTGTGGCATCACGCGGAATGGTTCCCGGACCTTTGGCAGCTCCTCACGGAGCTTCCGAGGGAACTCCCCCCACGACACGAGCTACTCAGACAACCACACTGCAACATCTTCCACAAGGCCATAGCGTCGCTTCGGCTTCACGCCTGGAGACTATCCAGCGTCTCCTCACGGAGAGAGGATTTTCGCAGCAGGTTGCGGACAGGATGTCTTACCACCTACGCAAGTCCTCTATCGGATTCTACCAGGCGAAGTGGAAAGTCTTCTGTGGTTGGTGTCGTGGGAGGGGTATCTCTCCACTCGATGCCACTATTCCAGCAATAGCGGAGTTTCTTGTGTATTTACAAGAGGAAATGCGCCTTTCAGTTCCAGCGGAGAAAGGCTATCGCTCAGCCTTAAGCCTGGCGTTTAGGCTGAAAGGAGTGGACATTTCCTCTTCGTTAGAACTTTCTCTACTCATACGCAGCTATGAGCTTACCTGCCCTCAGTCAGAAGTAAGACCTCCTCCTTGGAACGTGGTTCAGGTCCTCAGGGTGGAATAAAATAACAAGGTTCAAGCTTGGTCCCCTTGCCCAGTATAAATCAAGGGGTGGTGCCCAGAGCTCCATTCTCTTGACCTGTTACTTGGGTTTTTTTGGGTATTACACCATTGTATATTTGTTGTGTAGTGAACGTCGGGTTGTGGTCGGCATTCGGACACTAGGCAGTTCGAGTGCTACCTCTGGCCACAGTCCGCAAACCACTACAAGGGCTCTGAAGAGAGCCCCGTTTGAACCATTACGCCAGGCGTCTGATCGCCACCTGTCTTGGAAGACGGCTTTCCTGCTAGCTTTGGCCTCGGCCAAGCGGGTCAGTGAACTTCATGGTCTTTCTTACGACGTCGTCCATTCAAGGGGATGGGGGGGAGGTAACGTTCAGGTTCGTCCCTGAGTTTGTTGCCAAGACTCAGAACCCTGGGGTGTCAGACCCTAGGTTCGACTCCTTCAGGGTAACGAGTCTTCGTTCTGTAACAAGTGACCCAGACCATCTGTTACTTTGCCCAGTGAGGAGTCTGAGGCATTACTTGAAGAGAACAGCTGCAGTCCGTCCTCAGGTGCAAGCGTTATTCGCAAGTACAGGAAGGACAAAGAGGAGGGTCACCAAGATCACCATCTCGGCCTGGATCCGGAAGGTTATTCAACATACCTTGGATCCTGACCCTCTTCCGTCACGCCGCCCTAGAGCGCATGATGTCGGGCATCGCTACGTCCCTGGCATTCAAGAGAAATTTCTCTGACGCAGGTTTTGTAAGCTGGGGTGTGGAAGCGCCAGACAACCTTCACAGCCCACTACCTGCAGGACGTGACCCAGAGCTTCGATACATTCTCTATTGGCCCTTTGGTGGCTGCACAACAGCTGGTCTAACCTCAGGCTCCTTAATGGACAGGTAGCAGAAGGTTGGGGGCATTGTTACCCGGTTTTAGTCTGCATGATTGAAAGAGTATGTCTGGCCCTTACTTCTTTCTTCATTCTCCCCTCCCTTGGGGGAAAGCAGCATCCTGGTCTCTGCATAGCTGACCTCAACCTCTGCAGGTAAACCATGCTCCCTTGTGCTCCTAGTAATAACTATAATACTGCTTGCGTCCCCCATACCCTGAAGAGGTGGTATTGGGAACGTCCTAGCCTAGATTTCTATCTAAAGAACTCAGGTCAAGTTCCTAGGACGAGTCACAACTTCCTCCACACACAACTTAAATAGGCCGCACATCCGTAGCAAGCTTCGGAAAGTGCGAGGTGTAGGGACCCCCTTTCTCGAATACTGCTCACTCGGTTTTCGAGTCCCCGGGTAAAGCCAAAAGCCAGTAAGGCTGGGGACTTTCCGCCCTTCCTAAGGGGTAAGTCACCCTATGTAAATAGCATGGTTTGTATTTCGGTTACGGAACAAATGACATTCGGAGATAATTTGTATTTTTCCTAACCATACAAACCCTAGCTATTTACACATATTTGCCCGCCAGCCCTGTCCCCCAAGTCAAGTCCTACCTCTAAGTGAAGTGAGACAACTCACAGGTGTGTGGGGGGGGGAGGGGTAGCAAGCTACTGCTTCCCTACCCCCTGCTAACTAGCGGGAGGTAGTTAACCCTCGTTAAAAATTTAATGGCTCGTCATTTCAGCTACGCCGAAAGTAAACCCTATGTAAATAGCTAAGGTTTGTATGGTTAGGAAAAATACAAATTATCTCCGAATTTGTCATTTTATTTCTGCCGTACCTAAGATTTGGCCTACCTCCTCGGTCTCCTCCGACTCACTCAACTGCGCTTGGAACTCATCATGCAGCATGGCTTGCAGCTCCTTGAGTTCCTCGGTGGTGAACTCTTTATGATGCTCATCGACGAGTTCGGTGATATCTTCATCCACCTCCAGACCCATGGACTTGCCAAGGGATACAATCTCTTCGACATCTTCCTCGGCGGCAAGGACAGGTTCATTCTCGGGGCCAAAACCTTCGAAATCTGTGGGAGCAACAGCATCAGTCCAAAGCTTCTTCCAAGCTGAATTCAGGGTCCGACGAGTTACTCCCTCCCAAGCCTGATCTATGATCTTTAAGCAGTGCACGATATTAAAGTGGCTCCTCCAAAATTCATGCAAAGTTAAGTTGGTGCTTTGCGTGACATTAAAGCACTGCTTAAATAAGTGCTTGGTGTACAGCTTCTTAAAATTAGAGATGACTTGCTGGTCCATGGGCTGGAGGATAGGGGTGGTATTCAGTGGAAGATGCAAAACTTTGATGAATTTGTATTCGTCGATGATATCATCTTCGAGTGGGGGGGGGGGGGTGACCGGGTTCATTGTCCAAACAAAGCAAGCACTTCAAAGGCAAATTCCTCTCCTGAAGGTACTTCTTCACAGCAGGGCCGAAAACTACGTTTACCCATTCCACAAAGATATGCCTAGTAACCCAAGCCTTAGAATTAGAACGCCATAGAACCTGTAGCAGGTCTTTATTAATTCTATGTGCTTTAAATGCCTTAGGGTTTTCGGAATGGTAAACTAATAAAGGCTTAATTTTGCAGTCCCGGCTGGCGTTGGCACAAAGCGCAAGAGTCAATTGATCCTTCATTGGCTTATGTCCAGGCATTTTCTTCTCTTCGGCGGTAATGTACGTTTGACTAGGCATCTTTTTCCAAAACAGACCGGTTTCATCACAGTTGAACACCTGCCTTCCTCCGCCACGATGATTTTGAACTTTTTAACAAAGTTTTTAGCAGCCTTGGTGTCCGAACTCGAAGCTTCTCCATGCCGAACAATTGAATGAATCCCGGTCCGTTTCGTAAATTTCTGGTACCAACCTAGAGACGCCTTGAATTCCTCCGTCGTAGGATTGGCTGAACTCTCCCCCGCGTCACGCCCAGAGCCTGCCGCCTTCAGGTCACTGTAGGTAGCGCTGGCCTTCTCACAAATGATCGTTTCAGTGATCGTATTGCCAACAATCTCCTTGTCCTTGATCCATATTAACAAAAGGTGTTCCATCTCTTCAAGGGTAGGGCTACGACGTTTGGAAATAATCGTTATCCCCTTCAAAGGTTTCACTGCTTTAATGGCTGCCTTCTGTTTTATGATCGTCGAGATCGTAGACATTATTCTGGCCATATTGTTTAGCCAGATCGCTAACACGTTCACCTCGCTCATGCTTTTCTATTATTTCTTGCTTTAGTTCTAATGAAAGCATTGACTTCTTCCTTTCTCACCACTACTACTACTTCCTGAACCGAAATTAAGCTTTTTAGGACCCATGATTACGAAACACAGAAAGCAACATGTGAAAAAGGAAGATAAAAAACACTGTTAATAACTGAGCGAATAGAGAACAACCACACGATGCGCACGAGATGAGAGGACTGATCAAGGTGACGCCCGATTGGCATCCCTCCGATGTGCTGCCGTCTAGCGGCATCAACAACAAACCACGGTTGATGCTTTCGAGAAAATTCCACGCGTACACGTATTGTTTACTTCGTAAGTTGGAGCAACACTTCGGGTGTCGAGACAGAAATTTGGTCGAATTTTACTTCGGATGTTGGAAAATTCGTATGTTAGGACATTCGTATGTAGAGGTTCCACTGTACACTGATTTGGGGGTTTGGCAATCGTGTTTGTTATTTCTTTGCTTTTTTGCTATTTTCACGATGAGTGATAAAATTCAATTTCGTGTCTGTACGATTGAGGAATGTAAGGTGAGGTTACCAAAAATGGCGGTAGACCCTTACACCGTGTGTTTGAATTGTAGGGGTTTTGAATGTGCCCTTAATAATAGGTGCAGGGAATGTAAGGTTTTGGATGAAAAGGATTGGTTGACTATGAAGCGCTATGTGCGTAAACTATAGCTCGATAGAGTTAGGAGAGCTTCTAGGTCTAAATCTAAGTCTGTTAGTGGGAAAGAAGACAAACTTAGTGTAGATTTATCCTTTGAGCCTATAATTAATTCCTCTTTGGAAGTTGATCCTTCCCTTGAGTTAGTAACTCCTGCCCCTTCTGCAGGATCTGTATCTGCGGATGACCCTCGGTACGCTAGGATGACTGCCGAGTTGAAGGCCATTAAAGAACAACTTGCGGCCTTTAAAGGTAAGAAAAGTGAAAGTGATTTTAGTGCTTGTGAAAGTGCAGTGGAGGTGGCGACTGACCGAACCTGTCATTACCCTAGGTCTAGACCTCTACCAAGCTTCCAGGACCAAGGGAGAAGGTATGTCGACAACCGAAAGGGAGTGAGAGGTACGTACCCTCGGTCAGCCGTCGCCTCAGACAGTCCTGTTGTCGATTCCCAGGCTGCTCTTGACCGTCACGGAAAAGACGTATCGGATGTGTTGATTTCTTCTCCGATTCCCTCTCCCAGACGTAAATGGAAGTTTGAAGCTTCAAGTCCTACGAAGAGGAGGTGGAACTTCGATGAACTGTCTCATTCTTTCTCTCCCGGTTCGAGTAGCTATGAACCTTGTCCGTCAGAGGACGATTTCGACTCCGTGCCTGTGAAAAGGATGAAGTCTAAGCCCGCAAGTCAGGATATAATAGCCGAAGATCCTTCCCCTTCTAAGAGTGTTATTCGTCAGCCATCTCCTTCGGGACCGCAAGACCCAGCAGAAGTTGCTAAATCCTTTATGTCTGTCATGAAGGAACAACTTTTTACGTAAGTGCAAGCGTTTAGCCGCCCTCAGGCCTAGTCCGATAGATGTAAAGACGACTTTTTGTCTATTAAGAAGTCAACTTCTAAGAGGGAACGGAGTTTTTCTCCTAAGGAAACCTTACTCTCTTCGTCGAAGACACGACACCGTTCTGCTTCCTCTACTGCTCGGCGCCAGGACGATACCACCTCTCTCTCTTGGCGTCAGGACGATACCTCTTCTCTCTCTCGGCACCAGGACGATGATGGTATGCTTACGCAGGACGATACTTCCTCTCGTTGCCAGGATGATACCTCCTTTCGTCGCCAGGACGATACCTCCTTTCGTCGCCAGGACGATACCGCCTCTTGTTCTCGACGCCAGGACGATACTGCCTCTCGTTCTCGACGCCAGAACGATACCCCCTCTCGTTCACGACGCCAGGACGATACCGCCTCTCGTTCACGACGCCAGGACGATACCGCCTCTCGTTCACGACCCCAGGACGATACCGCCTCTCGGTCACGACCCCAGGACGATACCGGCTCTCGTTCACGATGCTAGGACGATACCTCCTCTCGTTCTCGACGCCAGGACAACACCTCCTCTCGTTCTCGACGCCAGGACGACTCTGCCTCTTGCTCTCGGCGCCAGGACGATACCAGCCTGCTTCCTCAGGACGATACTGCCTCTCGTTCCAAGGACTCTTCTAGCGCTCGGTGCCAGGATGATACCTCTTCCCGGCGCCAGGACGACACCTACGCTCGGCTCCAGTACGCAAGCTTTTCTTGGGTTCAAGCTTCTTGCAGCCCTCTTTTGCAGGACGATTCCTTTGATTTGCCGTTGTCTGATTCTAAGGAGCCTTCTTCTCATTCGAAGGATGTTGCAGATGTGGATCAGGACCTCGAGGAGGTCTCTGATGACGATGATAAACCTGCTGACGCTGCCGGAGATTACAAAATTCTCTCTCGCTCCCTTCTTGAACTTTATGGAGAGGAATTCCAACCTGCTGCTCCGCAATCTCCTCAATCCCAATTTAGCAGAAAGAAGGCCAAGAAACAGTCGGCCTTCATCAAGATGAAGCTGTCAATTTCTGCAAAGAAGGCTCTTGCGAAGATTGATGACTGGATGAAGGAACGGAGACAAGCAATTAAGACTTCCTTCTCGTTTCCACCAGCTCGTCTTGCTTCAAAGGCTGGTATGTGGTATGAGACTGGGGAACCTTTGGGTCTGGGAGTGCCTTCCTCCTCCAAGGGTGACTTCTCTGGCATAGTGGACTCAGCTAGAAGGCATGCTCTCAACTCAGCCAAGGTCATGTGGTCGATGTCGGAACTGGATTATCTCGTCAAAGGTATTTTTAGAGCCTTTGAGGTTTTTAGTTTTCTAGACTGGTCACTAGGGACTCTGGCAAGGAAGACTGACCAGATGGAAGGATCTCGAGACCTAACCAGTATTATGTCCTGTATGGACAAGGCCCTCAGAGATGGGGCGAATGAGTTGGCTTCGCTGTTCTCAGCTGGGAGTCCCTTCCTCCTCCAAGGGTGACTTCTCTGGCATAGTGGACTCAGCTAGAAGGCATGCTCTCAACTCAGCCAAGGTCATGTGGTCGATGTCGGAACTGGATTATCTCATCAAAGGTATTTTTAGAGCCTTTGAGGTTTTTAGTTTTCTAGACTGGTCACTAGGGACTCTGGCAAGGAAGACTGACCAGATGGAAGGATCTCGAGACCTAACCAGTATTATGTCCTGTATGGACAAGGCCCTCAGAGATGGGGCGAATGAGTTGGCTTCGCTGTTCTCAGCTGGAATCCTAAAGAAGAGGGCCCTGCTTTGCTCTTTTACTTCAAGGTCTGTTACCATTGCGCAGAAGTCTGAGCTTCTTTACGCCCCCCTGTCTCAACATATTTTTCCCGAGACCCTGGTGAGAGACATTACGCTTTCGCTGGCCCAAAAAGCCACCCAAGACCTCTTATCTCGTTTGGCTCGTAAGCCCTTGGCAGCCGCTCCTTCTTCTTCGAAACGGGAGGAAAAGAAATTCCAGCAGCCCTTTCGAGGCAGGGCTACTTCAAGACCAGATTTTAGAGGAAGAAGGCAAGAGTCAGGACCAAGATCGAACAGAGGTTCATTCAGAGCTTGTTCCAGAAAATGAAGTTCATCTCCTCCAGACAGTGGGCGCAAGACTGTCAGGTTTTTGGCACTCTTGGAAGAGAAGAGGGGCGGACACCTGGTCCCTCTCAGTCCTCAAGGAAGGATACAAGATCCCCTTTCTGAAGAAACCTCCTCTCGCAGATACTCCGCTGGCCTTAATAGCCCAGTACACAGATCCGGGGAAACAGAGGGCCCTCCTAGACCTAGTCGACTAAATGCTGGACAAGGGAGCGATAGAACCGGTTCGGGATCTATCCTCCCCTGGCTTTTACAATCGCCTGTTTCTAGTGCCCAAGAACTCGGGCGGATGGAGACCCGTCCTTGATGTCAGCTCTCTGAACGTCTTCGTGGAGAAGACGAAGTTCTCCATGGAGACGACTCAGTCTGTGCTGGCATCAGTATGTCCAGGGGGCTGGATGGTTTCCCTCAATCTGCAGGACGTGTATTTTCACGTCCCCATCCATCCGACTTCAAGGAAGTACCTGAGATTTGTAATGCAGGGCAAGTGCTTCCAATTTAGAGCGCTTTGCTTCGGTCTCAGCACGGCGCCTCAAGTCATCACCAGAATAATGGCGAATGTGTCAGGCTGGCTGCATCAAGAGGGGATAAGGATATCCTTTTATCTGGACGATTGGCTGATTCGGTCACGATTGAAGGAGAAATTTCTGGAGGATTTACGGAAGACTTTTATGATGGCTCAAGATCTAGGCCTGGTCATCATCAGGGAGAAGTCTCAGATCAAGCCGAATCAGACTATTCTCTATTTGGGGATAGTTCTGAATTCAGTTCTTTTTCGGGCTTCTTCCTCACAGGAAAGACAGACCAAGTGTCTCGAAAAAGTCCGAAGTTTCCTGGACAAGAAGAGGTGCTCAGCGAAGGAGTGGATGAGTTTGCTGGGAACTCTCTCCTCCCTCGGGCAGTTTGTTTCACTGGGGAGACTCCGTCTAAGGTCTCTACAGCACTTTCTTTCGAAAACATGGAACAGAAAGACGCAGGAAGACTCCTTTTCCTTCCCCATTCCAGCAGAGGTCAAGGATCTTCTGAAGTGGTGGCTGGATCCAGCCTTGTTGGGGGAAGGGATCTCCTTACACAAGAAGAACCCAGACCTAGTGTTGTTTTCAGACGCGTCAGAGTCAGGTTGGGGGGCAACACTAGGAAGCAAGGAGGTCTCAGGCTCTTGGAAAGGAAATCAGTTGGAATGGCAAATCAACAACAAGGAGCTCATGGCCATTTTTTCTAGGGCGAAAGGCCTTCAAAGACTCTGTGTCTGGGAAGATTGTGGAAGTCAACTCAGACAATACCGGAGCTCTTGCGTACATCAGAAAGCAAGGGGGGGACTCACTCTCTGTCTCTGTTCGAAACAGCAAGGGAGCTCCTTCTTTGGGCGAAGGAGAACAAGGTAGATCTGCTGACGAGGTTTGTGCAGAGACAGAGGAATGTGAGGGCGGACATGCTCAGCAGGAAAGGGCAGGTCCTTCCCACAGAATGGACCCTCAACCAACAGGTCTGTCGAAGTCTCTGGATGCTGTTGGGGAGACCCCTAATAGACCTTTTTATCTCCAACTTGAGCAGGAGGATCCCCAACTATTGCTCCCTGGTTCCGGACAAGGAGGCGATAGCAGTGGACGCCTTTTTGATGGATTGGACGGGGATGGACACATGCCTTTCCCTCGTTCAAGATCATCAATCTGGTAGTCAGGAAATTCGCCCTCCTCGATTCGGGACGAATGATCCTGGTAGCTCCTTTCTGGCCAACGAGAGAGTGGTTCACGGAAGTGGTGGACATGTTGGTGGACTTTCCAAGAAGCCTTCCTGCAAGTCCAAAGCTGCTCAGACAACCCCACTTCGAGAGGTATCATCAAAACCCCCACGCTCTCAAACTGACTGCCTTCAGACTATCGAGAAGCTCGTCAGAGCGAGAGGATTTTTAGCGCAAGCTGCGAAAGCTATCGCCAGAGCGAGGAGGGTCTCTTCACAGAGAGTCTACCAGTCCAAGTGGGAGACTTTTAGATCTTGGTGTAGAAAACACAAGGTTTCCTCATCCTCTACCTCTTTGAGCCAGATTGCTGATTTTTTGTTGTACCTAAGCTGGCAGTGTCCACAATTAAAGGGTACAAAAGCATGCTCACTTCAGTCTGTCAGCATAGAGGCTTGGACTTGTCTCACGATAAGGACTTACATGACCTCGTAAAGTCTTTTGAGACAACCAAACAGGTCCAGTTAAAGCCCCCTTCTTGGAACCTGGATGTGGTTCTTGAATTTCTGTGCACCAAGAGATTTGAGCCCATCTCACAAGCTTCTCTTAGGGAAGTTACGAAGAAAACCCTCTTCCTTTTGGCCTTAGCAACAGCTAAAAGGGTCAGTGAAGTCCATACAATTGAAAAGCAGGTAGGCTTCAATCTGAATGGGGCAGTTTGTGCCTTAAGAATAAGATTTCCTCGCCAAGAATGAGAACCCTTCAAAGCCCTGGCCAAGGACTTTTGAAGTTCCTAACTTGACTAACCTTGTGGATCAAGAGCAAGAGAGGCTCCTCTGTCCAGTCCGGGCCCTCAAAGCCTACTTGTCTCCCACTGAAAATGTGAGAAGCTCTTCTAGCTCCTTGTGGTGTTCGGTGAAAGATACTCAGAAGTCTCTTTCTAAGAATGCTTTGTCCTTTTTCCTGAGGGAGGTTATTAGAGAAGCGCATCTCTTGTGTGAGGAGGAACACTTCGGCCTTTTAAAAGTGCAGGCTCACGAAGTGAGAGCCAATGCGACCTCCCTTGCTTATCGCAAGAACGGTCAGACAAATTATGGATGCGACGTTCTGGAGGAGCAACTCTGTT